>NW_018164692.1:203280-235385 GCF_001263595.1 Phalaenopsis equestris
TTTAGGCTATTTGCACAGTCTGACGTCGTGCAAATATAAGTCCTAAATCTTAAATAATTTGCTGGATTAAAAATATCAAATTATATCACTTCAAAGACATAAAGCCAAACATTAGGATAGTTGGGACATCTCCGGGGTTTCTCCTGGATCTGTGATGTCCCCTACTTTTCTTTCATTTGAATTCCTTAAATAATTGTTCATATTTTGAGTCATTCCCATTTGATTTTCCCATGTCCAATCGTGAAAACCTAAACTTTGAAATCTTGAAAACAAAACCACCTGATCTTAATCGAGAGTTTTCTTAAGTGATTTCGATCATTTAAGATGTAATTAACTATAGGGGCTTGCCTCTATAGGGAACCAGGAACCCAGATAAAATAAACCCTATCTAATTTTTTATGTTAGATAGGGGAACTTGTTGGCCTTTTTATAAAAATATTTCACAGACCAAACGGATGTCACAAATTCTTTAGTCTGGGTGATTGAATCCCTATTACAAGTGATACATTTATGTCTTTGGGATAAGTGTATTACCTGTAGTATCGTATTCACTCGTCTAAACTATTTAAAATATGAGACCCGTTTGGTCTCACCTATTTTAAATTAAAATGTTACTTCTTAAAAAAAAAAAAGTTATATTTATATTTAAATCATTTTTTTCAAAATCACAAAATCATCACCTTTTCAAACTACGAAAGTCAAGTTGAACATAAAAACGGCCGACAACAGCAAGGGCAACGGGAGTGGTGGTGAGGAGCAGTCGATTGTGAGTGCTAGAATGGAGGAAGGTTGTAAGGGAACACAATACAAGTGCGAAGATGGGGCTGAAATGGTGGGACAGCAAGGGGAGACTGATGTAGGAGGATCAACGGAGTGCATATGGTGGTCGTAGAGGTTGGAAAGCAAGGCCAGAGGCTATGGGGAGTGGAGGAGAAGAGTTAGGGAAAATGCCAGGGGGAGATACATCACCACCTCGAAGTAGGATACAGCCGGAGCATCACCATCTCCTCAGATACAACCCATACAAGGGAAAAAGTCTCCCAGAATATCTGAAAGCAAATGTATCAAAAAATAAAAGAAAACTCTAAGCATAACAACCACTATTTATAATGAGCACTAAGACTTATTTTAGGCAATATTTAAAATAAGAAAGAAGAACAAAGATAATCAAAATTTCAGATCGTGCAAAGATTAAATAAGTGAGGAGAATTCAGAATTGGAATGGAAAAATTTTAGATTTCAAATTTTAGGTTTCAGATTTAAAAGGGACTTATAAGGTGCTATCAAAGAAGGAAGGAAAGGAAAGGAAAGGGAACGAAAGGAAATGAAAGGAAAGGAAAGGGAAGAAAAGGGGCGTCAGCAGCCCTCCCCCCTTGAAGAACGGCCAGTCTAGCCAAGCTAGACCGAACCCTAGGACGGTCCTTCCCAAAGCCCCGCGTCAATAATGGTTGTATCTATCCAAGAAATGATCATGTAGCAAGCGGTGAGAAACAAAAGAGATTTAAGTGAGAATGATTTAATGTGACATGAATTTTCATGATCTACATTGAGCAGCTAGAAAGGTATTGTTGAGCGGCTTCCTAACCATGCAAGCCGAGTAAGCATCATCTGACCAGGGTGACATCAACCTAAAACGATTTCCTAGATGGAATCTCTGCAAAGAGCTAAGTGGACTAGATAACTTAAATCCGAGATAATATAACACATGAATGAACAATCAAGAAGGATCTAAATGAGTCATGATAAACATATTGGGCACGATGCCTCTGAGGTCATTTATGATCGAGCCTCCAAAAGCAATTAAAAGTTTTTCTTATGGTGCATTTGGGGTGGCGGTGTGGTGTCGCACAATAGTTTTTTATGTTTGACAAAACTATATTGTCTGCTTTTTCAAAAAGCTGCAGCTAAAAGTTATGTTTTGCAACAGAACGTAAGTGTGGTGGCTATTAGAAAACTGCAAATTGACTTTTCAAAAAAAAAAAAAATTGTTATTGCCACAGCAGCTTTTTGGGCAACAGTTTCACAGCTGCTTCTTCAAACAGTTACAGCAGCCCCAAACTGACTCTTAATAGCAGTCATATATACTACCATGGTGGAATTGTGGGTGCAATAGGGTCCTACTAACATTTGATTAATGAAGTATTTATGGCTTTGAATTATCCTTAATGATGGGAACAAGCGAATGTCAAAATTGTGACGTACCATCATTATTTTATATTGACCATAACTGCAACCTCTAAAACTTCCTGAAATTGTTCAAAATGATCTGACCATCATATTTTTAATGCATTAACAGTGTTGTGATAATGACAATAAGAGCATTCGAATGGTACAATGTGTTCTTCGATCATTGGCTTCGTCACTCACGACCACCACTACACTACCAAATCACAATCCATACTATCAACAGACGAGTCAATCATGCCCTCGACCAAAACGTAGGATCGTTTAGTTACCTTATGATCAAGTGAGGACATAAATTATAGCTATTGTTAATAGAATAAAAAATATTTCAACATAATTCTGAATAAAAACATTATTAAATCTTTTAAAACTATAAATAATTCAAACTCCATTTAATTTTCCATGTTTCCCTTTGAATTCCAAAATTATAAATAATTTTAAACTTCTAACTACTTCAAGGAAACAAAATATCTTTCTAGTGTTCGTCGTTCTTTTTACTTATTATGTGTTATTGTTCTGATCTAAGATGAATACCCTTTTTTATCTAAGAATTATCTTGAACACAATAAAATCTAAAACTATTGGAAAAGGATAGTCAAACCCAATAAAATGTACCAAGCTAAAAAAAATCAGCCAAAAAATGAATATGGTTCTAAAAAAAAGCTTGAAAACAACTCTAATTTAGCTAATTTGTCGCCCAATTCAACTCATTTGAGTTTGCCTATAAGAGATTGGCCTTTTATGGGTTAATTGTACTCATCAATTCATATAACCAACAAAGCATTACTCTCATGAATAATCAGAAGGAGGCAGCCATGATGGAGAAGGTGGCACCATTAGATCATCTAATGGAAAAAATGACCATAAAATCCAAAGGACAATAGGAAGAAAGTCCCAAAAACACATTCGAATGTTATTGCCTTGGGTACTTTCAAAATTCATCCATATGTAAAATATCAAACATATGGACAAATAGTGAACTAAGGGACTTTTTGGGATGGTTGTAGTTTTTTAAAAAGGTGGTTGTAAAACTGTAGTGGAGGAAACATCTTAGAAAACTACTGTGAGAATTATAAATACATTTTTTTCCCAAAAATCAGATATCATTTATACCATCACTGCACTTTAACAGGTCAGGTTAAAAAAAACAACTTCCCACCACAAAAATTTCTATAAAGCAACAAAAAAATTGTTCCCTAAATGAAGTTGCGGTGGTGGTCTTAAACATAAAGCAAATAGAAAACTGTCACAAACAGACTCTAAGTGATGATGGTGGTAATAGAAACAACAACTCAAGCTTTAGCAACAGTAACTTAAGTAAATTATAATAATTTGACATAATCTATCTTTTTGAGGCAGTGACAAGTGATCTTAAGCAAGAATATGGAGAATATCACATGTAAGCTTTGGTAGATAAATACAAAAAATGTCGTCTCATGCTCAACAATTCTCAGAAACATAAACACTTCATCCAAAATAAGCTCTAGCAAGATCTCTGATAACACTTTGGTTGTTTTGGCTTGCTAATTGGTGATTAAGGCAATGATTATAATTATGGTAAGTACTGTAGCTAGATGGGAGTAAAAATGAAACTTTTTAAAAGCTCACGTGTGAATTGGGTTACTATTTGGAGTAAAATCATAGCATGATTTTTTAAATTGAATCTAAAGATTTTTATTACAGAGGGAATGACCATAATCTTCTTGCACATGTTATTTAACTGGAAAAAGTTCTAAGCTTTGTGGGTCTAAAGGAGCGCATGGGACATCAGGATTTGTGTAGTGGATTGATAATCCAGACAAAAAAAACCTTTTTTTTAAGGAAAAAGTTTTGAAATATATGAGAGGGAGAGAGTTCATCATAGTGATAAATATAAGATGACTTATGTGATCAAGAATGATAAGATAATCATAATCACAATCATAATGGTATGATCTAAGTAAGAATCTTACTATAAGGAAAAAGTACAGTCACCATCCATATATATATATATATGAGTGAAGATATCAGCAAGGATAGTACTGACAATGGTAAGTACAATTTTTTGAACGGTGAACATGAGAACGAAAAAGAAGTTGAGCAAATTTCGATGTTTTGCGTAAAATAATACCATTGAAGCTTCAGAGTTTGAGAGAATTTAATGATGAAGAGGCTTGTTAGAATTTTAATTGAATAACAACTTAATTATGAGGTAGTCGATTAGGTTAAACAAGACCATGATTTTATGAAGAAAAGAAATCCATAATGGCATAGTCCTTATTCAAAGTTGAGTTACAGGTGAAAGCGGACATGAACTGCATATATAGAGTGCAAGCAAGAAAGAAAAAGAGGAGAGGAATACAAAAACACAAAGCAGAGAGTAAATAAGATGAAAAGGAGATGCAACAAAAAGGTAAGAATAAGTGAGACAAAAAGGAGATGCAACAAAAAGGTTAGACGAGACAAAAAGAAACAACGTGTTTTATTAGCCCGGAAAGAGATGCAGTCAAAAAAGTGAGATTAGGGTGAACAGAAGTGCAAGAAAAACTGACAATAACAGATGTGTGTGCACAATCAAACTCAATGTGAGGCACATGGAGATAAGAAGATTCAAGCACATGTAAAAGTGAGACAAGATGAGACGAGAATTCAAAATTTGATTGAGTTAATCCAGGAAAGATCAAGCCTTGCTTTGATAATAAATTAATGAAGATGGGTAGAAAAAGAAAACACTACCGGCATGACTTGGGAGTGACCCCTATACACAACCTGGATAAAAAAAGAACACTAAATTGGACTCACAAATAATTTGCATTCAATAAAAAATTGATAGTTAATGAAAGCTATCAATCTCTATTTATAGAAATAAGATTACAAAAATAAAGGCAAAAATTTTAAAATCAAGTCTTATCCGATTTTAAATCGACTTAAATCCTATTGAAGCATTCACATTCAAACCTAATAGTACGCAAAGTATTTTGAGCCTGATAAAATAAATCAAATTAAAAAGAGAAAAAATTATCAAAAAAAGAATATGGTCCCAAAATAAAATGATAACTGAACCAATTCAACTCCTTTATAATACATTTTGAATCATTTTGATTACCCAATGAAACACTAGTCCTTTGTAGGCTAATTGTATTGCACAGACAATATTCATGGTTGTGGACCTTTATTTACAACATTTAGGCAATGTCCACCTCGAAGTGCTTCACTAAGAAACTCCGCAAAAAATATAGTGGACTCCTAAGAAATATTGAATGCAATTTAAAATGTTAAAAAAAATGTAATAAAAAACAATAATCCCCCATTCATCCGTCAAAATGTCTCAAAATTATTATATAATGTAACAACACTCAATGAGCATATTTTAGCATCCGAGAAAGCATTGATTCACATCTTGGGGGACTCACACACAAAATAATAATAATAATAATAATAATAGATTTCAAGAGCAATAACCTTATTAAAAAGCAGAAATAATTTTGGGTTTTATTTAAAAAGTAAAGCTAAACATTACCTCTAAACCAACACAATCTAGGTGAAATGATGAAGGACAGTGATCACATAGTATTAATGAGCCCCCATCATGACAAACAGAGCAAATGCTATCACTTTCATAGATCGAACAGTCATTTTTCAGTCGCGACCTCTGGAAGCCATCCGGAATTTTAGAACTCAACATCTGCATCTGGCACTGCAGCAAAGATCTTCCATCTTTCAAAAATATGTTAGCAGCTGGACGTCTTAGAGAGCTTCCAGCATGAACCTCAAAATTACTGAGACTGTATACTTTTGAACAGCATTTGCACTTAATCCCTTCACGAGTTATACGTCCTTCCATCATAATATGCCCATCTTTTTTACAAATATACCTAACTTTCTGCCTTGGAAGTACAATATCATTTTCTATCAATAAGGACAAAACTGTTCTCGATACATACTGAGTAGGAGACAATGCATCAACCTGCCGTGATCTTTTGCTCGGCCGACGCACACGAAAAGAGGAACAACTTGACATATTACGACGCTTCCTAACTAGAGCCGGTGAAGCTTTTCCCCTCTCAGATTTCTCACAAAGGAAGGAGCTACAAGATGAGTGTCTCAGTAATTTCTGCTCCAAACATTGGCAGGTGGAAGCAGTCATTCTTCTCTTCTTAGATCTTCTGCCTTCTTTTGAAATCATTTGATGAAAGCTACAAGCCATGGATTCAGCAGATCTGTTCAAGTCATTGCATCCATTTTCAACACTATTCTGTGATAAATTAGAAGCTTTTTGAAAATTTTCATTGTCCATTGTAGTAGCACATTGGCAGGCTCTTCTCAAAAGTTTATTATCAATATTAGCAGGTTTCATCTCCCTCAAGTAGTCCAGCTTTCTTCTAGTTCTTCCATTTATAAGAGACCTTGAAGTACCAACACAATGGTTTTCTTCTTCCAAGCAAGACTTGCAAGCTGAGTAAAGAGAATGAAAGACCTTACCACCAGCAGAAACATAAAATAATGCAGAGTTTGTTCTCCAAAACCTCCACCCCAAGGACAAAAGATGATTCTTCGCATTTAATTTTAAAATACTAAAACTCACAGCAGACTGTTTCTTAGCAGCCACATTCATGGAATTCTTGTAATTTATAAATTGTGTTAGCGCTTCCGGAAAATTTTCTGGTTCAATATCCTCATGCATGGGAAACTCTTGCTTATGAACTTCTGATATCAAACAGTCTTTCTCTGAGGAAGAAGAACCAGATTTAGCCTGTCGTTTATCAAAAATATCACACCTTGATTTGTCATTCATAACAAAATAATTAGGCATAACATTAGATTGTGTCATCCTAGATAACAGCCTAAGCTTCTTTTTATGATTTGTGCCGGTTTTTATATCTCCATTAGACACATTCAGCTCAGTGACATGGCTAGAGTTCTCCATTTTCTTTTTCTTTGTGACAGGAAGCAACACATTGAAAGCTTTATCATGTGAATGAAAATTTGTTTCACCCTCAGAGTTCATAAAAAGAAGCTCATAAGAAGTTGGGACAAAATGGAACCCATCTAAACTTTTTAATTTATTCGATTTCTGTTTTCCATTCTTTTCTGGTTGCCTCCCCAACAGACCAAAACATGCACTACGAAGGGAAGAATAGCATTGACCCTTTGGTGACACAAACCGAACCCTTAAACTCCCACACTCTCTTCTAGCTTCAATATTCCACCCTAAAGCTACAAGATGCCTTTTTGCTTTTAGCCTTAGTGAGCTGAGCTCTTTTTCACGTGATTTTGATCTTCTCAGACCACAGTCTCTGAATTTTTTATCATTTAAATATAAGGGAATTGCTTCGGCACAATTCTCAGCTTCAAGGTCCATAAGCTGCCATGTTTCAGAGCTTCCCAAGGCAGTGATATCAGAAACAGTATCTTTGGATTCAGCCGCTTGAATCTGGCTAGCCAGGTTATTAGAGATAGAAGTAGAGTTTAGGCAGTTTTTCTGTGCCATTTCTTGGCAACCATTGAGAGCTTTTCCATTAGAATCACAAAGCATTCCATCAATGGATGCAAACTTCAAACTATAATCACACTGTTTTAGATGGGGGCTGGGATGCTGTGTGTTGTTTGGCTCATTGCCACTGGACGAGATAATAACTTGTTCCCCGCAAATCTCCTCTTTTGAAGCTTGCATTTCTGACCCTTCGTGACAGAAACCCCATTTGGCTTGATTTTCAGAAACTGGGGTATGGCATGAGGACAGATCATTAGGATTCAGTAGTTCAGGAAAATTATTTGCAGAACCAGAACTCATTCCATCATTTTCCTGGAGAGCATCTGGAAGAGGAAGAAATTCCCTGGAACAGTCTATAACATCAACATTCATAGGGTTTTCACATAAATCATCATAGGAAGTTGATACACCAAGCGGAACACCGTTCACTACAGATTGAAGTTCCTGGATTAACTCTGTTACCAATTCATGCCAAATTGATTTTGATCCAGAAATCCACACTCCAATCTTTCCCAAGAAAGACTTCGTGCTTCTTAAGTCATACCATATTTCCCTGACAGACACAGGCAATGGACCTTCAAGCTCAAAATTTTTTATAACTTGAAGAAACTGCCACACTCCACGGTGCTTCCAGCGCCCAGAAGCTTCATTCCATTCCTGGGTGATACGGAGCTTTTCAATATTAATAATTTGTTGATCTCCTTGGTCAGGGAAGAAGATCAAACGTTCCAAGGAGCCCTCATTGTGATCAAAAACTGCACCTTCCCACCAAGCATCATCCACAAAGGCATCAACACAAAGCCCATAAATTAGCTCAGATGCCTTGATTTTAGATTTTGGAGGTAATGGCCTTATCCAGTTACGATGTAATTTTGGGGCATTTCGTTTCAGACCCTCTATAGCAGCTGACACGTGGACCATGTCCACAAGCTTCGAACAATTGTCTTCGTTCAAAAGATCAGCCAACTCCACAGTACGAAAAAACATTCCACAATCAATGATCATACCGAAATGCCAAGAACCCTTGAGTCCCACTTCAGAATATAGTACCTGGAAAAAAAGATGAGAGGAAAATAGCATTCCAATTAGTGATAAAAACTACGTATAAAACTACACAATTGGGCAGTAACTTGAAAAACTTCCATCACGTTGATAATGTACAAACAGTCCAGAGAAAGATTGAAGGCCATGAAATTGAAGCTGATGTGCATTTCGCTTCAAACGTTAGCATTTTGTTCAAAAACCAATCTCATCCGTCCCTCCACCAAAGTTAGCTCAGGAAAGTAGGATTCCTTGCAGGCTGAAGTACATCAAATTTTTATTACATGAAAAGAACTCAGTCCTATTGCCCTTCAGACACAGGAGGATTGCAATATTCATAATTTTCTCAAATTTTTAAAAATTTTGGAATGTGTTGGTTCAATTTGATGGTCCAAGAAAATTTCAGGACTCCCTACAAATTCCCCGAGAGTTTCTGATAATTTTAATCAGTATCAACTCCAATTCAACCCAAAGTATGTGTTGGACAAGCAGAAAACAATTCAAAAGTAAAATTGCTAAGCAAGATGTATACAAAGCAGAGCACAGAAATAAGCAAGCAACCAAAGCAGTAACCAGACAAAGGAAGAGTACATTAAGGGAATTATTCGAGATCTCTTTCCTAAAACTATGAAATTTTCCTACTTTTCCTGAACAATTCCGGTTTTAAGGAGCTAATTAGCTACTTTTTAGGATAGTTTATCTTTTAGTGTTTTTTTTTAAAATTCAATAGGACATTCTAGATAATTCATAGGCCTTTCTAAATAGAAATCAGCTGTAACATGTGTCTATTCATGTTGTTTTGAATGAATTATTATTTCCAAATCCCCCAACCCCTGTTTACCCTTGTTCCTCTCCCACTCTCTGTTTTCTATCTAAAGGTAAGCAGGAAACTCTAGGCCCTTTTTTCTCTTTATCCACGGTAGGTCATATCCTGCAGTCCCCATTCAAATATTTGGCAACTTCATAGCAACCAGCTTCAATATCTGGAAAGAGGAATAACCAACGGCTGCTGTTCTCTCCTCCACTGGGATGTAAACAGTGCAATTATATGCATTTCCTTTTGTTTCAAAATGACAGGAGATGCACATGGCAGAACTTCTTCCATAATAAAGTACAGGAGTCCAAGCACCACAAGAAGAGCAAAAAAAAAATCTAAAAAATACAATAGTTCCGAGATTAAAAAACATAAAGTTCGCCAAGTTAGAATAACTCATTAATCATATCAGATATCATAATCATAGAATGATTGAATTGGCACTCTTCAAGAAGGCTATTACACCTAAGTCAATTCATCACCTTGCCCAACTGTTTGAGGTGGGATATTTATCAAACACAAATCTTTTCAGAGGTCAAACAAGGATTCTCCATTCAAAATTGTTTAGAGTCAATGTAGAGAAGCTCATGCCATACCTCAAAGTTAGCATTGGGGTGAATGAACCTGCTTGAGATTACCATGTTTCTTGTCAACATTAATTGAAGCTAATAATACACAATAGAAAAGTTCTAAGAAGCTATATGATATATGCATAACATACACAATTCAGATTACATTGATAGTAAACTTTCTTGATTAAAATATCCTCCTTTTATTAAGAGAACTTAGAATTTATCTCATTTAGCCATCCAATAAGCTTGGATGTAGCACGTAGTGAAATAAAATCACCACAAAATCAATGTGTTAATGTCCCCAGATCCGTTTCACTTAATTTGAACATTAAGCACTCACACTATAATCAATATGTTGTCGGTCAGCTTTTTTTTGTGCATATACCTATCCAACTATTCATATGTTCATATACCTATCCAACTATTCATATAAATCACATTCGCTGTGGTTTGAAAGCTTATATTGTCCATATAGTTGATATCTATACTCATCAAATGACAGATACTACTCTTTATCCTTTAAGTTAGCTCATACAAATTTAGTTTTACTTACAACATGTTGTCAATATGATTGAACATGACTTGTATTTATGACGATCAAGTTTTCCAAAATTAGAAAAATGGTAAAAATAAAAAAAAAATTATTGATCCAATCTGATAAAATTTTCAAGACCATACCTCCTATCAAACATAGGAATGTAATTTAAATTTTTATATGTTTATGTAGATTCATTTAGTAATTACATATCTTATTAATTTGTATGATTGAACCTATTATTAAGTCCTATCTTAATCAGCATGATGGCATAATCATAAGCACAAAGAACAAATGAAAGTCATGTACAAAGGCGGCGTAGAACTATAACTAGAATAACCAGAGATACAAATAGAACAATAAATTAATTGAAGGTATAAGGCAAGACTGCAGGAGCAATGGCGTGTAAGTAGTGGAAATTCATCAGCAACACAGTAGTTCGGTCAGAAATACAATGCAACACTTGATTAAGGCAACAGAAGCAATGAAGTTATAGTAGGAGCAGATTGTGGCTTCCACATCAACTGTGCTTATGAAAATACCAAACAAGGGATACTTTATTCAATTAAAAAATTTTGAATTTGTCAGCATCTTGACATGGAAGGAGCATATGTTTTCAAACAATGCAAAAAAAAAAATAAATAATTCAAATGGACAAGGATAAAAAATAACATTTAAATGGATTCCTTGTAGCTGATGTTTCAGGATCAATCAATGATTATCTACAAGTGGTCAATTTTTCCATATGATTTGGCAACAATATTTTATAAAAGTAATTAGACAAAGAAGTGGAGCGCATTATCAGAGTAGGGGAGAATGACTAATTACAGAAATGTGATCCTCACACCTCCTCCTTTAAGTATTCAACCTACTCATCAGAGCAAGGGCATGAAGATGCCATACCTTATAATGAAAAGGAGTTGCAAGTGATAGCTAATTTTGAAAGGTGTGCTGTTAAGGCTAATAAATACAAAAGGATGAAAGTTGCAATGAAATCTTCCATACGAAGGTTAGCATCTCATCCAATCTTATGTCTGAAAAAAATTTCATCTTGTGTATTAGTGTTTCGAGCCTTCTTCAGGAAATTATATAATTTAGCTCTTTGATTTACAAGAAAAAATTAGTTCTTCAACTTCTTCTTAGCTATACAACAGTTCCTACCCAAGGCAACTCCATGTGCACCATAAGGTAGTCCTTATGGCGGGTCCCTCGAAAATCAATGGCGCTCCTAAAATCACATGCTACACAAAGACGATGGAAAGCATCAACCACACAAACAAATTGTAAAATAAAAGATTAAATACCGAGCATTCATCTTCAGCTTGAAAATTTTCTATTCGTGCCTAAAGTTACAAAATAACTTATCAAGAGTTAGTGAGAAATAATGGAAATGTCCGGTGGATGATTTCTTCGTTGAACTGAATAAAAACAGTTGGTTTTCAATAGATAAATTATTTATAAGTCAAAATTGCATTATTACTTTGAATTCATCATTCTCGAGTGAATGGTTATATTTAAGAAATAAAGTGATGAGAATAATAATAAAACTATGATTCTTAAATTATTTGTATGCTAATAAAAAGCATTTGGGCCACCAATTAAAGTATCTTTCTACCATTGCCCCTCAAAACATGTGATATAATTCATGGTTTCATCATTTTTGAAATTCATTGATTCCAAAATTGCAGGATGATGAACTTTTCGAGGGATATAGACCTTAGTAAAAGTAAATTCCACTTGTTCCAGCTATTAAGCAAGTATGTATATTTTGATTGATACCAATATCTTAATATATATTATGTCAATAAAATGGAAGAGGACTTCTAATACTCTTATCCCAAAACCTAGCAGCTAAATATAGAGTTAAGGCATCTAAATTAAATGTTTCCATAGACAGCACAAAAACATTGTATATTCCAGCTACAAAGAATGCCGGTCAGGGAAAAAAATAACATAATAACAAATGAAGCAAAAAAAAATCACATGGGTTTTGTAAGGGTATGTTACACTAACTTCTCCCGCCAACACCACTACAAGAACTAAAGCCATATAGAATTTCATAACCTCTTATTATTCTAACAATATCAATAGAATAAACTCAAAAACATGCTTACTCCTCAACATCAACCATTTTTTTCCATAGAAAAGAGTAAATATTCATGCCTTACACATACATAATCTTCATACATTCAAATAGGATGGGCAAATGGGTGCATGTGCATTGGATATGGTTAAGAATTAGTATAAGTTTCAACAAATCAAGCCAATGGTCCATAAATGAAAATAATATCTTAACATCTTCCATACCACAATAAACTCTACAATCAAGAAATAAGCATGATAGTAAAGGAGAGTTGAATTAATCAGATGGCAAAACCAAAAGATACAAGTAAAGAACGTTGCAAAAAGAAATGAGCACCCACATGAGAGAGAGAAATTCCCAGGAAAAAATAACAAATAAACACAACAAGAATTGACATAAGATCCCAGAAGAAAGCATAAAGCTTTAAGGACAAAGGAAGCAGTAGAAATATGCAATACTCCCGAGTTAGTAAGAGGTAGTGTAGAACACAGCAAATTTACAAACTGCACGGAGAGAGGCTGCTTCAAAATTCCAAAGGCCTTCCAGGTCACATTGATCAAGTTATGCATATATTAAAGCTTACACAGTGAAATTAAATCAAAATTTTAAAGAACTAAAAAAACAATGTAAACTACAACATGGCAAATAATTAAAAAATAAAAATAAAAACATGTTTGAGACTGATGATATCTCTCCATAATAGACTTGCTCTTACTGGCTAACAAGACTCGAATAATCCAAAGAACAAAGAGTGATAGACTGCAAAGCAAAATGCTACATGAACGCTTCAGACGGTGAGAAATCCCCGAAAAAGGAAATTATCATAAATCCTAAGAACCAAATCCTTCGACCAAAAAAAGGCAAAAACTAAAAACAATCGAACAAAAAGGGCAAAAATCTTGCAAAGCAAAAAAATAAAAGAGGAATCGCGCAAATAGTACCAGCGAGGAAGTTAAACCTAACCCCAAAAGGAAAAAATTGCTGAATGTATTATTTCACAAGAGAAAGAAGCCCGGACGCCGCTTCCGAATCCATCGGGTTTCAAGAGAATCGAAAAAGAGAGAAATCTTTCTAATGGAAACAAACATTGCCTCGTAATTACAATGAGATTAGGGAATTTCAAACCTCTACTTCCTCGCCAAGGAGAAGCTTCTTAACGCCGCGATCCGTCATCTTCCTCGTCCTAGGCGATTCATCGTCGGCCGCCATTGCCGCAGGGAGACGGCGCTCCGCGAGAGAAGCCAGGGTACGGACGCAGGTAGAAAACCAAACGGAAAATTTTTACAATTCTGTGCGAGATAGCATTAATATACAGAGGGGACGATTTGTTTCTTTTTAGTTCATTAGAAAAAAGAAAACTTTAATTGCAAATAAAAAAAAAATTTATTTTTACAACGTTCACCTAAAAATATATGGACTTTAATGAAAATTTCTTCTTTAATTTTCAATTGAAAAAAAAAATACTACATCCAAAATTAGCTGAAATTGAGTAACTAAATCTCACACCGCAGCTAGAAAATTGCAATCACATTTAGACAGGTATGATGTTGAAAACGCTGTTTTCAGCGTTTTGAAAACGCATAAACTGTCAAAACATAGTTTACCCAAGCAAGTCAGGTGCGTTTTCAAAACGTCACTGCACCAAATAATCTGCCCCAAACGGACCCTAAATTAGGACATCATGTACTTCATTCAGGGCCTTTTCGAACTATTTGAGATATTCAATTAAAACAATGACACCGTTTCTTTTCTATTTATAAAAAATAATAATAATTTATGATTATGAAAATTATTTTTATAATTTCATACGATTTTAAAAAGAAATTAGAGATAATCCTGTCTTATGCTTGTTAATTTTGTGATGCCCTTTGCATTAAAATATGTGAAGAGAGACCAAACTACATGGAGTGTTATTTTTTGTTCAGTATTCTAAGGAAAAAATGGCGCCAAATGTTATGTTTATATGAATAATAATATTTTAACTGCCATTGACCTGCTATGACTACTATTTGATATTTTTAAATTTTTTTTTTTCAAAAAAGATGAGCCCAAACAGTAATATGCACCGCAATTTGAATCCATATACTCGTACTGAAAAGTTAAAGGCTCAACTATTAATCATCGATAAGTGCACATTTTTTGAGAAAATTTTACATACTTAATGTACAAGTCTTATGTATTTATATTTCTAACACCAATAGTTTTATATTTATGCTTATAACGCTTTAGTTTCATAAACATATGCATGAAAATGAGTATTTCACTTTTAAGAAAATAATAATAGTGATAATTTTTATGTGATGTTAAAAATTGAGTGGCATGCGTATAAATATAAATGTTTAAATGTTAGATATATAAATATATAAGCATTAGCTTTTATGTATTTAAATGCTCCTTTTTTTATTAGATTCATAAAATATTGATTTGATGAAGTACATTTTATTAATATTTAAATATCTAAATTAAATGCAAATTTTAGCTACAAAAATTATTCGAAATTTGAAGGAGTTTTAGAAAATACAAGATTATATTTAAAAATAAGAATTTCATTGCAACAATTCTAATGACACTAAACAATTCAAATTTGTGCACTACAAGAGATCAAACCTGCCTAACTAATGAGATGAACATTATTGGTAGCTATGCTTTTCCTTCTTGCTTGGATGGGTTTTATGCATGAAGACCTAAGGGTGGGTGACCACACTACCATCTTCCAAGCTAGCCAGTCTGCATGTATGAATGAGTAATTTAAATGTAAGAGTTTGATTGCCCCCATAACATATATTCATGTCCAGCCTCTAGCATCTTTTCCCCCATGTTGATCCATTCCCTCATTAATATAAGATTTTGCAACTTTAAATGGATTCAATACTCAAGGATTTTGCCATGGGCTCTCTTACAGTTACTTGTATCTCTGATAGGAATGATCTCCTGATTAAGGATAATAATGCAAACTTATTAGTAGGTTTATGTTGTGAATACTCTCTTAAGATCAAAGAAGAGATAATTTGTATTTTTTTTTTTTTGTTAAATGTTAAATGAGTAGTTTATTTTGGGAAGATAATGATATGTACATTCACAATCATATTTTTCCATCATTTATAGAAGTTATGAGCCTACACTCTTTAACTAGTAGACAGGTAGAATTAACTTGGTTGAATAATCCTTATTGATAACTTTAGAATGCTTTATCTTAGAGTACATATATCAAGGATGACAGATAATTGTGACCAATTATGTGATTGGTTAAGCTTATAAAGGGCTCAGTGTCATATTAGATGCAAGAAACAAAGTTAAAAGCTTAAATGCATGTCAATAGAGAATAGATTTGCTAATAATAATGGCATTAATATAGTAGCATCATCATAATCAAGCTACACACCTAATTAGAGAGCAAGTCGCATATCGCAAAGCAATTATTATCTGATAATATTAGCATACATTGATTCATTCTTAGTTTGAATTTGGTACTCTTAGCAAGGTTACAATAGAATGTGAAGTTTGCACTGGGCATATAATAGTTTGGGTTATTATTTGACTCACCTTAAGTAAATTTTAGCTTTTTTTAAGTTTTCTTAAAGGTTTTTTTTTAGTTTTTATATTTTTTAAAACATTTATATATTTTTTGGGTTGAACGTTGAATAAGTTGACTTTAATTAATTGTTGGATGTTAATAATAACTGACCTTAATTTATAGATATTTAGGGTTAGACCCTAGGTTAGAAAACTAACAGACAAATTTGGCTAATAGAAATATATCTATTTGAGATTTAACATCAATGTGATCATCAAGAAGTTAATCAATTCTTTAGAGGGTATATTAAATTAAAGGGAGTGTTTTTATGATGAAGAATCACTTCTATTAGCTTTTGTAATAATTAAACATATGATCAATGAAATATTATAAATTACATTCGATAAAATTATTTAATGCAGAGTACAAAGAGACATTAATTTCATTGTTTTGTAAATAAAAATTAAAATATTTGAACTTAATTCAATAGTTTATATTAAAAGTTAAAATCTAGCCAATTAAATAAATTAGATAATGGTGAAAACCCTCATAAAATAAATACTCAACAATATACAAAATACCAGAAATGATAAAATGAATGGAATACACCGAAACAAAATAAATTTTCAAGGAGAATCCTCACTGCCAAAGAAATATTCCACAACAAGAAATACTAGAAGAAATTGCATAAGCAACAAAAAATAAATCCACTCATCACCCATCAAAGAAGAAAGAAATTATAACTAAATGCAATACACTCCAAAGTAAATTGTAACTGAATCTCTTGATCCCCTTAGTTGATAAGAAGCCTAAAGAATGAATAAAGAAAATTAGCTCATAATAAAATAAGTAAAATATAGATCAAATATATGTTAAAATGACTTAACTAAAGAAAAAGATTTCCCAAGACCAAAGTAACAAACCAAAATGCTAAAATTAATTATATGAACAAATATTATTAACCCACTTACAAAAGTACACTAGTAATCATTTGCAATATCTAATAAAATTATAGTTAAAGATTAAATGTTAAATACTTAATAATAGTGAAAAAATTAACAAAAATGGAAGTTAAGAAATTTCCAAAAGTTCTTAATGAAATTAAAAAACTCAAAAGACATAATTCTAAGAATGAAATAATTTTAGTCCATATAAAAAAATCATATCTAACAGGCCCATGTAAATAAAAATCAGTCTATTTTATAATGAGTGAAATCCCAAAATTAATTTGAATTGAAGGCCTTGATTTTTCTTAACTCATGAAAAAAACTCATAATTAAGAAACATACTCATTCAATGAAATAATATGAAATAAAATGAAAGATCAAGTTTAACGCAAACTTCCAAAAAGCCATTATTAATATAAAGGCAATGCCAAATAAAAGAAATTTTATTTCAAATTGAATGACATTTGTTACCTTTAAAGGAAATTAAGAAGAAATTAGTGATTAATTTTCTACTCTATTTAACAAACATTTCAGTCATAGGGATTGAAATTTTAGATTATCTCTATAAGAAAAGAAGACATTACATATTAAACTTATATAACATGCTCCAGCCTTCTTGTACTTCTTAAAAGAAAAAAATTTTAGCCGTTGTATTTACTATGCCTTCCTCACAACTTATTATCATCTGGTCTTCTTCAATGGAACAAACTTTTAACATGTGAGGCAGCAGGCGGTAAAAGGGACCCCAAGCGTGGAGGTAGAACACATGCAGTAGTGGCAGATTGTTGACCTCCTTTTTATGTCGGCATTTTCCCTTACTTGTATCAAATCTCATCATGACATAAGATATCCCTCCTAGTGTCACAATATGACTGACTTGAGCTCAGATAATATATGACTTGATCCTTACTTGAGCTAAAACTTTTGTTAAACCTATTGTAACCTAAAGATTAAAATTCACCTAAGCAAAATAAAAATTAACTAAGCCAAAATAGAGCCAAATATAACCAAACTTTAACCAAAGTAAATGAGAGCTAAAAACTAATTAATTTAATCAATCAAAACCCATTAAATCTTTCACCCAAAATCCACCAAATTTTCTCTCTTTTAGGATGGGGCTATTACTTTGACCTAAATTTTCATAACATGGGGGACCACTTTAACAAAAAATAATTACATCATTGGATTCCTTGATGTTTTCTTTTCAAGAGGAGCTAGGGTTGTCATTTTTTCCATAATCATCCTAACACATTGTGAGTGCCTGCTCCTCGGGGTGGCGCACTCACACCAACCCATCATCCTGGCGCAGTACAAGGCAGCACCTAGATGCCCCTTAGACACACATACACCATGAAGTGGGCAATACACACCACCCAATATAGAAGGAAATGTAGCTATTTCACCAGGCGGTGTGGGCACGTTGCTGCCATTCCAACCCTCCAGCTCGATTTTGGAGAGTCAACCATCCCTGCCTTCGGCCAAAAACCACCTCTACTTACTATTTTAACCCTCTCTCACATCCATACAGAAGGATCTGCCACTCTTTTCTTCTCCTTGGCTTACTCTTTCACTTTAGTGTCTAAATCATTCTGCTTCCTCTTTGGTTGTGTTCTTCAGCCTCTTAACTTTACTGCAAGCATTTTTACTTCTCCGTCCCTTCTATCTATTCTCCTTCTTCTTACACTTCTTCTTCCTGCATTTTCTTTTACTTCTCTCCTTCTTTTGCTCTCTCTCTATGCATCTTTTTCTTTGATCTTATTCCTCTTCCTGTACTTTCTTCTTTTATTTCTTCCACTCCGTCTCTTCCATTCTTCTTCTGCTTCTTCTCCTAATTAATACACTACTTTTTCTTCCCACTTTATCTATTTTATTTTTTATCTCCTCTACATCTCCTTTATGCATTTCTTTACGTGGCTTACCTATATAGAACTCATCTCATGAGAACCTTCATTTTAAATAGTTTTTATCATGTGAATTAACTTTGCTCCATGTGTTTAATAATACAAATGTCTTTCATGTATGTGAAACACCTATACTTCATACTTAGTTTATTCTATATGATATTTATGTATGTTTTCCCTTCATGTAGAAGACTTACATGTGAAACACTTAGAATCTTTGATTAATTTATGTTAGGTGACCTCCATGTGTATTCCCCTTTCATGTTTGAGATTTACAAGTGTGCATGTATATCAGGATCTTCATACTCAGTTTACCTCCACTTGAAATCTTTGTGTATTTGTGCCCTAATGAGTAAAATTTTTTGTGTGTAAGATTCTCATATATAAGGCTCCCATATGTAAACTTTCATGTACTTCCTTTATGTAATTTTATTTTGTGCAAGACAATCAATTCCTTGTCTAGTTCCTAGGGTAACATATGTTCAAATGTGAAACCCCTAAGTATGATTCACCCCAACGTGGATAACCACTTCTTCTTCTTACTCTAGCCGAAACTCTACACTTCCCCTTCCTCACCCTATCCTAAAAACTACACTTCCTCTAGATTACCCTAGCAAAACCCTATACTTCACCTTCCTCGCCCAACTAAGACTTTACACTTCCCCTTAACCAGCTTAAATCCTAAACTAGTCAAATCCCTAGTCTAACCTTAAGCACAACTTTCTCTCCCTCTCTTAAATGAAAGATCCTTTCACCCAGACATATACTTAATGCTCATGACCTAAATCTTAGCTTTAGTTCTATGTCAGGTCTTATGCAAAAAAAAAAATGTCATATGATGATGTTTATGCTCATTTCATGCTCCATGTAAAAAAACCCCTGTGATGATTTTTATGTCTCATTTCATGTTCCATGAAAAAAAAAACTAATTATAATAATGTCTCATATAAAAAATGGCATATTTTAGTTTCATGTCTCATGTGCAAGTCATATGCCTCATTTAAATATGCATGTTGAGATTTTCATGTTCCCATGCCAAAAATACAAGTTGACATGTTTATGTTTTAATCAAAAGTCTATGTTGGGCTTATATACAACAACAACAACGATAACAACAACAACAACAATAACAACAACGTGCCTTTATCCCATTAAGGGTCGACTACATGAATCCTTTTTCTCCATTGTGTTCTATTGAGTGCCTTATTTTATTTAATTCTAATAAATTAAGATCTTTTTTTATACAATATGCCCAATACTTTCTAGGCACACCTATACCTTTCTTAACATAAGTTAAATCTAAAGCATCTAGTCTCTTAACTGGATCATCAGATGGTCGATGTTTAATGTGCCCAAATCATCTAAGATGACTCTCTCAAATTTTGTCCGCCATTGGAGCTACACCAACCTTTTTATGGATATATTGATTTCATAATTTGTCTCTAAGTGTAAGGCCACTCATCCACCTAATCATTCTCATCTCGACAACACTTAACTTAGTTTTATGCTTCTCTTTTAAAGACCAACATTATGTGTCATAGATCATTGTGGGTCTCACCACCATATTATAAAATTTTCCTTTTAGTTTAAGTGGTACTTCTTTATCACACAAGAGGCCTGAAGCATTCCTCCACTTCAACCAACCAACTATATCACCATCGCCTTGAACAACTAACCTGAGATATCTAAATTGTTTGCACCTTTTAATAATTTGATCACCCAAAGTTACACTATTTTCACTAGAGCTACTACTACTGAAATTACATTCCATGTATTCATTTTTAGTTCTATTTTTAGTTCTACTTTTAGACTCCAAAGTAGACCTCCATAATTCAAGTCCAGTTACCAAGGCGACTAACCGCCCGCTGTCACTTTCTCTAGTCTTATCCACAAGAAGGATATACATAGAACAAGGAAAAAAAAGTAAACCATAATGAGATATCCTACTGTAAATGTCCAGTAAAAGCATCCATAACTAAAGCAAAAAAGATATGTGCTTAAAGTTGATCATTGGTGTAATACAACTGAAATAGGAAAATATTTGGTCAAACATCCTTCTGTTTGAACTTTTTATGGATATATTGATTTCATAATTTGTCTCTAAGTGTAAGGCCACTCATCCACCTAATCATTCTCATCTCGACAACACTTAACTTAGTTTTATGCTTCTCTTTTAAAGACCAACATTATGTGTCATAGATCATTGTGGGTCTCACCACCATATTATAAAATTTTCCTTTTAGTTTAAGTGGTACTTCTTTAT
Source organism: Phalaenopsis equestris (assembly GCF_001263595.1). Classification (NCBI taxonomy): domain Eukaryota; kingdom Viridiplantae; phylum Streptophyta; class Magnoliopsida; order Asparagales; family Orchidaceae; genus Phalaenopsis; species Phalaenopsis equestris. The sequence continues at coordinate 224,608 of NW_018164692.1, forward strand.
CACACAAGAGGCCTGAAGCATTCCTCCACTTCAACCAACCAACTATATCACCATCGCCTTGAACAACTAACCTGAGATATCTAAATTGTTTGCACCTTTTAATAATTTGATCACCCAAAGTTACACTATTTTCACTAGAGCTACTACTACTGAAATTACATTCCATGTATTCATTTTTAGTTCTACTCAAATGAAGGCATTTAGACTCCAAAGTAGACCTCCATAATTCAAGTTTTGCGTAAGCACTTTCTCTAGTCTTATCCACAAGAAGGATATCATCAGTGAAAAGCATACTCCAAGGTACATCCTACTGTAAATGTCCAGTAAAAGCATCCATAACTAAAGCAAAAAAGATATGTGCTTAAAGTTGATCATTGGTGTAATACAACTGAAATAGGAAAATATTTGGTCAAACATCCTTCTGTTTGAACACAAGTAATAACTCAAGTATACATATATTTATTGACTTGATTATATGTCATATCAACACCTTTCTGTTGATTAACTCTCCAAATGATATCTCTTGGGACCTTATTATAAGTTTTTTCTAAATCAATAAAAACTAAATGTAGATCCTCATTATTCTCTCTGTAATTCTTCATCAAACCTCTCAATAAATGTATAGCTTCCACAGTAGACCTGACCGACATAAATCCAAATTGATTATGGAAATATTTGTAGTATGTTTTAACATATGTTCAACTACCCTCAACTTAATTCCTCTGTAATTTGCACACTCTTATGCATCCCCTTTATTCTTAAAAATGAGGACAAAAATACTCTTCCTCCACTTCCCAAGCTTCTTTTTAGTTTTTAAAATAATATTAAATATTTTAGTAAGCCAAGAAACTCCCAAATCTTCTAAATATTTTTATACTTCAATTGAGTTATCACCAGGTCCTACATATTTTCTACCATTGATTTTCCTTAAAGCCTCTTTAACTTATTTATTTACTAGTGTGATTATAAAAATGAAATATTTTATTATTATTAATGATATTAGATCACTAAGGTCAATTGTATTTTTAGAAACTTTATATGCCTAACAATAATTATTTTTATAAGTTAGATAGCTAGCGAAAGACTTATAAAATGTACATAGTTGAAGGAGTGTAATCTACATATTTGAAAGAAATAACTATTATCATTAACTAATTCTTTTTCTTATACAAGCTCATATGAATTTAAATTTATTTTAAATAAAAAATCTCTTTTAAAGTTTAAATGTGAGCTCTAAAAGAGAGAAGAAGAAAATAAGTTTATATGTGCTCTAGTTTCTAATATATTCATAAACTTATTTTCAAGTATGGAATAAAATTATTAAAAAATAAAAAAATAACAACAACCTAATGGTGTTTTTTCTTGTATCCATTATAAATATCAGATGATTTCTATTTAAATGATTAAATGCATTACTCAAAGAATAATATACTATCTTGAAGGATTGAATTATGAACTTATAATGCATGTAATAAGTTAGATGAGAAAAATATTCATGACTTATGGGTCTAAGAAACCATAATTTTTTCCCCTGCATTATGGGTGAAAGATAAAGTTTATTTTAGTTTAAGATATGGTATCCATGCGAGCGAATGCTATCATAGTTAATTATATCTTAGAAGTCCTGATAATATTTTCAATGAAAGTGTTGTTTCATATCATGCATATTATTCAAAGACTATCTACAAGATTGATTTCTAGGGATCAGATACATAGACTCAGTGTTTGAAAAGATTCAAGTAGAATTAAAAGGTTTGAGAGTTATAGTCTAATGACGGTGTGTGAAAGAAAGACCCAAGAATAGATTAGCTAACTCTATAAAAAAATCACACCCTAGGGAGTGAAAATCAATAAACTTAGTGTAAAAGGATTGATTTGGTTGAGCTGAAAACTTGATTTGGTTGGATTTAATTTCACTTAAGAGTTTAGTTTTAGTTGATTGGATTAAATTAGAGTTAAGCCCTAAGGGGTAGGATACACTAAAAAGATTTCTACGTAGAGGTGAAGCCCTGCCCCTAAAATAAGTTAAATATGAGGCTAAATGTGTGGATTAACCTAAGTTTTAAGAATAACTTCTGGGTCAAGATGCACACGGCCTTTCATTATGTCGAGTGCATTAGGACCCTTAGAGTATTAACCAACCATATAGTTAGAGGTCCTCACTGTTATCATAGTGATGGCTAATATATAACTTCTTATTAGATAGTTTAAGGTGTCTTTGGTTGTAACTATGGATCATTTCATCATATGACACCTACATAACCCAAGGTGGTAAGAACATTTGTTTTATATGACATAGCCCTAAATGGGTACCTAGTAAACTATCATAGGCTTCTAGACTAGATGATTCTAAGGTTTGTGTGATCCTCAAGTTTGTTTCTAAGGTTAACATGACCCTCTTTAAATTTTAACAAAAACCCCAAATTAAAAAAAAAAAAAAAAGAAAACACAGATATATTCTTTCAACATAAAGTCTTCTTGTCAAAACAAATATTTTCAAAACTAAAAGATCTTTCCAAAGTATAATCTTAATAACTTTTCAAGATTTAACTTTTTATAAACATAAATAAAATCTTTTTTAAAAAAGAAAAACTCAACACAAAAATATTATTCAAAATAAAACTCAAATAAAGCTTTTTAACTCTTGATACTCACATTTAAAACATAAATGAAATACTCCTTAAAATAAACAAAAAAAAAATTCTAAAAAATAAAACTTAATTTAAAACCTTTAATAAAAAAAATAAATAAAACTTGAATTGAATTCTTTAAAATGGAACTTAAATAAATCTTTTTCAAAGCAAAGTTAAATTTTTTTAAGAAACAAAGCTTTTTCGAAACAACAAAAACAAGGCTAAGTATAGCCCCTTTCTAAATATTAAGGCAAAATCCTCTTGTGGGCTTGCCAATTACATAAACTCTCATACAAAAATTATATAATTTTGCAAATCATCTTTAATAATCAACTTTTGCATGACTTATACATGCTTAAATAGTTGAAACGTTCTCTTTTAAAAACATATGATTTATAAGCTTAACTCTTAAATGTATAAGTATTAGGCAATTATGTACTTACACATTTCTTGCAAAAAATTCATGGTTATTATTTATGCTAAAATATATATATATATTTAGTATCTGTAAGAAATAACTTTTCATGTTTGTGAAAAAAAAAAGTTTACAAAATTAACTTTTCATGTTTGTGAAATTAAAAGCTTGAAAATTTATGTGAATGAAACATAAGTGTGAAGAGTGTAAATATGAAATACTTGATTGAATTCTTTTCTAGTGTGTAAGATTTAATATAGAATAGTAAACCAAATACTAGAAGTCAAACTTATGAGGAAAATCAATAAAAAATCAATCTAGGAAAAAATACTAATTGTTAAAAATTAAATCTAGAAGACTCCGACTTTCACTATGGCCAATAAACGAGGAGTTAAAACAAATCATGAATTAAATTTCAAACCATAAAATAAGTCTAAAATCCATAAAATTAAATAAAGAAAACTACCACTAATTAGATCATCTGTGAATTCCAGGTTAGCCAACCTAGAAAGAAAACCCAAGATCACACACACCCTAGAACATTTATGTCTAGAAGCCTAGGTTAAATTATTAGGTATTCCTGCTTACCTATTTTCAAATGAGAATTTGAGGGTAAAATTTTTTTATGATATCTTATAATAATGATAAAATAATTAGGTTAATCATTTAATTAAAGGGATTAATTTTAATTGTACTATAATGAAACCTTTATTTTAGGCTAATTATTTAGCAGGATAATATTTATCATGTTCTTATTTATATTTGACTTTTTACTAGAGTTATTTGATAACATTTGATTAGAAATTGATTCTTTCGTATGTGATCCACAGTGTTGTTAAGTTTGCATAACCATGAAGTATATGTGTTGATTAAGTAGTATATATGTTGCTTACCTATTTTCAAATGAGAATTTGAGGGTAAAATTTTTTTATGATATCTTATAATAATGATAAAATAGTTAATCATTTAATTAAAGGGATTAATTTTAATTGTACTATAATGAAACCTTTATTTTAGGCTAATTATTTAGTTGGATAATATTTATCATGTTCTTATTTATATTTGACTTTTTACTAGAGTTATTTGATAACATTTGATTAGAAATTGATTCTTTTGTATGTGACCAATAGTGTTGTTAAGTTTGCATAACCATGAAGTATATGTGTTGATTAAGTAGTATATAAATTGAAGAGTTCATGTATCGATCTTATGAGTGGCAAACAAATTTTTCAAACACATGAAATTTTTAGTTTACTAATCAAAGGCATAGTTTGAAGGGTTGAAAGGTTGTTACTTTTTGAAAGTCACTAACTCTTAATTTTGTGAAAAGTAAAACCTAACTTTAAATTAGTGTGTTCTATAATCTGATAAGCACACTACTTTGATTTAGATCATGTGAATCCTTGATATTCTTCCTTTAAATTTTCAAATTAAAGTCTATAATTAGCGGAAAATACTCCTAACTCTATTTTTAGATATTAAAGAGCATTGGAAACTTAACAACACTGTGGATCACATACGAAAGAATCATAAAAATTCTCTCATGCTAGACATATTTCTATTACACTAGGTGATTAAGTGTTATCCTAATCATTCTTCTACTCCACAGTCAGTAGTCCTAGATCACAAAGGGGTTTTGGTATTCCAATTAGTCTAATTAAAAGTATAGTAAGATTAAAAAAAAGAACATATCAATGTGCAATTAATTACCAAATAATATCACAAAAAATTCATGGGAAGAATATGATTCACCATAACAAAGTCAATGAAGCATATATAAATTATTTCCTAGGCATGTTGAGAGGAAAAGAAATAGGTCTCAATGCAAAACAAAATGAAAAGTGTTCACAATAATAAAAAAAAAAACAACCTAAAACATAAATTGAGTTGCTTTACTAAAATTCACCCTTGAAAAATGCTCTCCGCCTCTTGCACACACACTCACAACACCAAGCGACTCTCACTCCCACTCAATAAAATTATCATTCATGTCATAAACACTCCTCTAGACATCTCATTCAGGTGCTCCATGCAAATGTATCTCTTTCGAATGTTGCCTCCATTTCTCCTCCAAAGCTCTCTATTTCAGACAAAGAAAAAATCATGAATGTACCCTTCAGGTGGGGACGAGCTGCAAAAATTATAAAAACTTGCAATTGAGTGTCTGGCTTGATGTTGGATTTCTATGTGAGAGTATCTCTTCAGATTCCTAGGCATTGGCCTTATGAATAATCTTTTTGATTACTTTGAAATTTTACATGAATGGGCTTCATCATCTGGAGCCAAGGTGTTTGGATTGAGCACAGAGGTGTTATAGCTTGGCCCTAGGCCAAATGTTTTGATCTCTTCTTTTCCAACTTTTAGAGTTTTTGGGTCATGTGGGATGGATGTGAGGGCCTAGGAGCTTGGACTGGGTGTCTAAGTGCTTAACAACTTCCATTTGCTCATGTGCTCCCCCTTTGATAGCTTTCAACTTATAACCTAAAGATACACATAAAAATACTAGGAAAAAGAATAATGATGACATAAATAACCAAGAAAAATAAAATCAATAACACACACATTTTGAACACATCAAATTTACCTTAAATTAAATATTACTTTCCCCTAAATAGTTAAATACTTAAAGCTCGAACTATTGAAAATTAATTGTAGATTAAAACTTAGGATTTTAATGAACTTTATTAATGAGGTGAATAAATTTTTTAGGATCCACAAACCTCTTCTTAATATTGAACTTTCTTAGAAACCTCTAATTTCTAACTTAAATTGTATTAATATACACTTTATATAATTACCCCTAAATCACTTGCACATAGTTGACTAAATAAAATTTTTTGTCAGTTATATATATAATTTAATTTGAAAAATTACTCAAACAAGACTAGTCTAGTTATTATCTCCTACTAAATTTAAATTTAAGAAGGTTCAAGATTATTTGACTTATAGAAAGAGGGTTGGTACCAGATTTAAATTTCAAGCGTAAGCACAAGTTTTTCCTCTAAAGCTCTTAAAATATTTTTCATTTTCACTAGAGCTTTCTCAATTTATTATTTATTTTTTGTTATCTCTTTTTTTTATAGAGGATTATTATAACTGGTTTAACTTTTCCTTAAGGATTTTGAATATCAAATATTTTGTGGGCTAAATTCCTAGTTTTCCCCTAACTTAATTGAAAAGATTATAATTTTAGAGATTTTAACCAAAAATTAATTTATTTACTTTTATTAGTTATTACATTTTATATATTTAATGAGTTAGTTATATAATTAGTCAATCTCAGTCTAAATGTTTAAGAATTTTTTATATAAGAGTAATTAATAAAACTTAATGGTTTGTTATTAAGAAATCACTAATAGTTTTCAAAACTTATTGTAGATTCATGTTACTCTTGCTAATTTTCTCAACCTCTTATTAAATCACCCTGAACCCAAGTTAAATATATCATTTTACTGGAATTCTTAGATTCATCTATCTACTTTTACTTCAGGGCATAACTTTTATACAAAAATCTCTCCCCAAACTTATTCTCACTACTTGTATGGATAATAAAATAGAGAAATGAGCTAAACATGTAGAACATGAGCATGTAATAACCACACGAACACAAAAAAAAATAAGATTAAACATATATAGGCACAATAAAAAGTAAAACCCAAGCAGTTAAAGAAATCACATTAGAACAAAAAAAATCGCAAGCAATCCATAATAAAACAAATCACTATAGGAAAATAAACATGCCAAGTCTCATTTCCATAGAAATATAAAATCCACCACATCTCAATCAGAATCACAAAATCATATTTCCAAATATAACTTCCACATAAAAAAAATTACAAAAAAATAAAGAAATAAAACACAACATGCAGGTAGTAACAGTAAATTAGTTGACAAATCAAAGGACTCATGTGTCTCCGCCCTCATCATCATCATCATTCTCATCATCCACTTTCATGGGCTCAATAGTCTCACCATAGTATCTAAAAGGTGGGACCTCCGGAATCTAAGCAGTGTTAGGCCCCTAATGTCTCCAACCATTCCTATTCATCTTAATAAGGGTATTGAAGGCCCACACATAATATTCATACTTGTTAAAGTGTTGATCAACATAAAAAATTTTCTACTAACCCATACCATATTGTCACCATTAAAAAATTTCAATGTCTTTGCCACTTGTTTTCAAATTCATGGTAATATGTCTTTGTTGGGATGTAAGTACTCCTCCCAAGCCTTATACTTCATCCCCTTCAAATAAATAGCAAATACCACAAAGGATGCGCAAATCCAATAGTGGCCCCTTTAATAATATTAAAAATATGACAGTTGATGATACCACCCACATAAAAGGATTTTTTTCCTTTGAAAAAGGTAGTTCAAGGTTATTATTTCCTGCGTAACCTCACTAATTTTACTGTAGGGGAGGATTTTAGCAAAAATATATAATAATGCTAAACTTTGGATTAAGCATTCAAGGCAGTGGTAGAGAAGTTAAAAAGATTTTTGTCATGATTATGCTAGGAGCTACGGCATTGATCAGAAAAGCGATCATCTCAGTTGAATCAAAATCAAAGGGCAATGCTCAAGTACTCATCCTTAGGAACATTTGGTAGCTCAAATAAGAAATTGATCTTAGTAGAACTAAATTCAACTTGCTTCCACCTCACAAAAAAAATTGTATTTATATACACTTTAAGGTTAGCTTAGAACTCTCAAACTACTGGTATAAAAACAATCGAAAACCCAAAACAAAATTTCTCTCATTTCCTCTTATAGATCAAACCCTCTACTATACCCCATGGGTTTAAGAATCCACTCGCCAAACCAAGTTTTATAGAAACTAAGAAGTAGTTATAACGTGTTGCAATAATAATGCTAACAAACTTGTGGGGTATTCCATCACTTTATTTTGGGTCCATGGATTTCATAAAGAATGAAAGATGAGATGATGCAAACTAGGAAAATAAATAAATGGAATAAAGAGAGGAAGAAATATGACCTCAAAACTTAAGAAAGAACCTAAGATTTTTACTTATTCCCTTTCGCTACTTCTCTTTTTGAAGCTCTATTTGATGGCTAGGGATGAGAAAATCACATGGATATTGAATTTAATTTAGAGAACTTAAGAAACAAAAGTTGTGTTGATGTCATGTTTGTATGATGGCTGCCTATCACTACTCTAGATATGAAAATTATGCGATGTGAAAATAGGGAACACTGAGGTGCTAGAATGGGAAGAAGGGTGCTTGGGCAAAACGATGTCACCAAATTTTTTTATGATAGCATTTAGGTTCTTGGTTTGTAGGTGGTAACACTGAGTTTTTATGATGGGTGCCTAGGTGCTAAGTACATAATTCCCCTTAATCAAAATCTACTTGATGCACATAAACATAATAAATATAATTATAAAAAATTAATCAAACACACACATAAATACATGAACATAAAGCAACCTAAGGAGAAAACACAATCAAATTCATCAATATAACACTTAGTTTAGTGTCCTCGGCCACACAGTGTCATGATTGGGAAAACCCAAAGTTAAGGTTTCTCTAGGACCAATTTTATCACTCCTTAGATAAGGCTTAAGTTCTGATCATTTACCGTGAAAACACGAGTAGTTTTAATATCATCGATATTAATAGTTCCAAATGGGTAAATTTTTACTATAGTGAATGAACTAGAACATATAGATTTAATTTTCCCAATATATAATTTCAATCATGAATTATATAATAAAATATCAAATCTAGGTTTAAAATCCTTCCCAATAAGCTCCTGATCATGCCACTTCTTCATGTGTTCCTTATAATTCTTGGCATTTTCATAAGTTTCCATTTGAATTTCTTCTATTTTGTTCAATTGTAATAACCCTTTTTCTACAAAATCTCTAAAGTTATAATCGATATCTTTAGCTACCCAATGAACTCTATGTTATAATTCTATAAGAAAATAATATAATTTTCTAAAATTAACTTATATGGGGACATTTTTATGGGTGTCTTATAGGCTATCATAAAGGTCCATAATACATCATCTAGCCTAAGGGATCAATATTTTCTACTAGAAGTAATGATTTTCTCTAAAATCCTTTTATCTTTCTATTAGATAAGTTTGCTAATTTACTGGTCTATGGGTGCTATGAAATAGAAATCTTATGTTTAGTTTCATATTTAATAGCTAAAGTCTCAGATCTTTTATTACAAAAATAGCTCCCTCCATCAGTGATTATACCTTTAGGTGTTCTAAATCTACTAAAAATAAATTTCTTCAAGATCCTTTAAACAGGTAAAGTCACAACTTCTATCCATTTAGAGACATAGTATTACAATCAGAATGTTAGGATTTTTTAAAGATGGAACAAACAGTCCCATGAAATCTATTCCCCAAATATTGAACAATTCGACTTTCAAAATATAATTTAAGGCCATTTCATTTCTAATAGAAATATTGCTTTTCCTTTGACACTTAACACACCACTTAATATATTCATTCACATCCTTAAATAGGGTAGGTCAGTAAAATCTTAATTGTAAGATCTTAGAAGTAGTTCTAAAACCTTCAAAATTCTCTTTGAATTTAGAGCACGACAAACTTTTACGATTTCTCCTATCTCCTCTAAGAGGACACATCACTTCATAATTTGATCTTATCACTTTCTAAAATGAAAGGGTTTATCCCAAAAGATAAATATGACATTAAACATGACTTTTTTGGTTATGTAGTATGATACATCATATGTTATGATTGGATTGACAATAAAATTCATAATATATATATATATAGAGAGAGAGAGAGAGAAAGAGAGAGAGAGAGACGCACACACACACACATATAGAATCAATTGATGGAATTAGGGTGGTTGAGAGAAACCTAAAAGTAACTTTATAAAACTTTTGAAGAGGTTAGAAAACCTTATAGATGTGTGAAGTCTTGGGTTTGCAGGGATCTGATTTGCAAAAAAAATCCAAAACTATTAAAAAGTACAAATTTTAGATCTGAAAATTTCACTGCATATTACGCAACTAAATCTCATCATTTGCTAAGGTTATGCGGACTTATCCTACCGCTACTAGCATTATTATGGAATATTTGTTTTCAAAAGATAAATTAGCCTTCATATAATGGAGGATAATTTTTACACCAATTTAAAAAATTTCACCCATCGTATGCTATTAAATGATTTTTCCTATAGCCCAAATACAAGCATAAATTAAAATTTGAAGGTTATTCTATTTCACTCTAATTGTTATGGGGATTGTACTATTCGGTACAAAGTCACACTGCCTGAATCAGAGCTGAGGGAAGAAAATACTCCACAATTGCATGGAATAAAATTAAATTTCCATACAATCGAGATGGATTGGGATTAGGGCTGTCAATTTGGCTAGTTGTTCGTGAACAGCTCGTGTTCGGCTCGTTAAGCAGCTCGTGTTCGGCTCGTTCGTTAAGCCTAACGAGTCGAACACAAACAATTTTTTAAGCTGAAAATGTAAACAACCCGAGCACGCACAACAGTTTATTCGCTCGTGGCTCGAAAAAAAAAAATTATATAACTTTTTATATAATAATATATTATATATATTTATGTCTAAGTTTAAATCATAACACCTCATGTGGCAATGTGGTTAGTGTCTTTTTTTATATAGATTTGATCTAAGTTCGAATCCCACACTTTACATCTATTTTTCTCAATTTTAGTTTAACGAGCCAATTTCGAGCAGAACACGAAC
>NW_018164692.1:235708-245299 GCF_001263595.1 Phalaenopsis equestris
TTTAATTATAAATGTGATGGTTTTTACTTGCACTTTATTTACATTACTATAAAGGCCCCTTGTAGTGTTAAAATTCGTTATAATTACATTAAGACCCTAGAAGGCTGTGTAATTCTCAACAAAGTAGAAACACATTCTTTAATTAACGATGAAAAGAGTTGCTCATCAAGAAAAAAAATCATTAATATGACCAAATAAATCCTCAAACTTTTCCTGCTAAAGTTCAGACAAGTGAACACCTACCTGTAGACACGCTAAAAAAATGTTTGATTTTTCATAAACATTTTATGCTTAATTTTAATGATATTGCTCTTTAAAGGAAGGTATTTTTCATGTTTTTGGTTTCCGGTACAAGAAATGGACTTTTGGAGAAAAAGAAACAAAAACGGTACAATTTGGAGCAAAAACGAGCAAGAAATGAAATTTTGCCCTGTCACCTTTCGATGCTTAATCTCTTTTAAACTTCTTGCATATTTTTTAATGAGATTATACTTTAAAAGAATGTTGTTTTAGTGCTTATTTTGTAGGGTTATCTGTTAGGAACACAACGCGACTGAAATGGGGCGAAACAGAGCAAAAACAGAGCAAAACGGAGCGAAACGGTGGAGCTGCGCAGTCTGCTCACCGACAGCGCCCAAAATGGCGCCGATGGCGAGATTTACCCGAGAAGACCAAAAAATGACAGAAAAGCTCGCCGACGGCATCCTCGAGCCCGTCGACAGCGCCCGGGACGACTATGGACCGACTTTTGGTGGTTATGGGCCGAAATTCAACGTATTTGGACGCTTTTTGAAAGGATTCTTGTGGCAACTCTTCAAACTTCGTCACTACAGTTTAAAAAAAACTACAGTTTAAAAAAAAAGTGGGTTTTGTGTGAGAGGAATGTTAGGAAAAGTGTGGAGAAAGTTTAGGGTTTTTAGAATAGGAGTAGAAATGTAGATTTCTACCCTTCTGGAGAGATTGGAGAGGGGATTTTGAGAGAATTTGTAAGGAGATGTTCTAGCATTGTATGGATCGGTGGGAGACTTTGTGGGAGAGATTTTCTTCTTTGTTTTAATGGAAAAAAACTAAGTATTGTGTTCTTCATTATCTTATGGTTTTGTAAACACTTATCTAGTGGATTTGCTTTGATGAAATGAGTATTCTATTGTATTTTCTTCGTGTTTTGTGATGTGTTTCTCTTGCTCTCTCTTTTTGTTTGGAAATAATGATATGAAAAGATTATGTCGTTATTTTCATTTTACTTTTCTTTTGTAATGAGCAGAATTCATGTTTATGATTTTGTGATGCATGTTAGAAGCGAATTTAATTATAAATGTGATGGTTTTTACTTGCACTTTATTTACATTACTATAAAGGCCCCTTGTAGTGTTAAAATTCGTTATAATTACATTAAGACCCTAGAAGGCTGTGTAATTCTCAACAAAGTAGAAACACATTCAGATTTCATGGATATTTAAGTTCATGGGAGTTGAATGCAAATAAATAGGGAAATATACTTTGATGGGCGTAGAATTGGAAATTTTAGGGTGACAGACTAAAATTCCCAATTTGATCATATTGTTTGGAAATTGAAGCGAAGATTTAGCCCTCAGACGAGGGGAACGTGAGAGCTCTGAAGTGAGAGTCGGGCTTGTTCCCCGCAGCCACAAATTCAGTAAATAAGCATAAAATTAGTCAATGTTCTTTATGCATGGACCAAAGGATAAAAAATAGGATTACTCCTATTTGGCATATATAATATTTAATGTGTCTTATTCCTTTACATTATCTAAATCATTACATAAGAATAGTAGTTTTTAATATCTCAAAAGTCTCCGAACCAATTCATCTAAAAAAGGGTTATCTTTAGAATTAATATTTGCTTTTAGAAGTAGTTATTAGTTGTGTTAAACTTAAGACTTACATTTAGGAGTATCTATTAATGAAACCTCATAAATCGCACTTCTAAGCTAAGGACTAATGGTAGTAGATTAAAATTTGACTAAGGACCTCTTACCTCACTTCCCTGTGGGATCGATAAACGAGACTCCACTAGAGTCCTGTATTACTTGCCGTATACTTGCATTTGAAATTGTGACTTTACAAAATCATTATAAATATATAGATTTAGGTTCATAAATTCTTACATATTAAAAGTTGCATCAAGTTTTTGGAGCCGTTGCCGGGGATTTAAATCTTCTAGTAGTGGTGTCAAATTCTTGTATTTTTAAGCTTATATAAAGTCAGGTGACCAAGCTTTAGATGAGATCTATCTTTCTTCCTCTCTTCTTAAAATCTATGATCAATCCTTAAGTTTTCCTTACAGTTTACCCTAGAGGGTTATTGATTGTTTGATATCCTAAAATTATAACCCTAGCCAAATTTTTTACTCTTTAGTTTCAAATACTTTGCTTTAATTTTTAACATTTTTTTTTATGTTGAATTGATTAGAGTTAAGTTATTGAAACTAAAGTTGATGCCTTTAAGAGATCCTTTGACCTTAAAAAATTAAGTCTTTGACTTAGTCATATTTGGGATTCACGAAACCTTTTAAACTCCATCTCTAGATTCTTCGTTGATTTAAAGAAAACACATTTGATTTAGTGTTAATTTTGAGCCATGATTATGCTACTTCTAAATCAAATAAAAAAGAATTAAAAGGAAAAATCAAATACAACTGAATTGAAGCCAAATTCACTAAATTAGAATTCAAACATGAAACTTAAAATTAGCAAAGTTAAAACTCATAAAATAAAATAAAATAAAATAAAATAAGTAGTTTAATATAAAATAATATAAATGACATTCAAACTAATTAACAAACAATAATAAAATTCACTCCTATACATAAATAAAATCAGTTTGAATTTAAAATTATATGACAATTAAACATAAATCAAAATTACATAGAACTATATTCAATTTAAGTAGACCAAATAATTTCTAAAAATCCCATAATTTCATAACTAATTCAATAAATTAAACCCATAAAAAAGTCTAATTTAATTTAATAAATGCAGTAAATCTTAAATCCAACACCTAACACCAATCTCTAACCTATGCTTCAAATCAAGCTCAAACCTATGTGCAAATTATTTTACCCAAGCATAACCCTCATTCATTCTCTAAATGAACGTCCACTTGGCCAATTCCTACTGGTTACTTCTTACCATTTGAAATGTCATCCTTAGAACCTTAAACCTATGCTTCAAGCCAACTCCAAACTCCAACCTAAGCCTACCCGAGCACTCGGGTTGCTTCCATTGGCAATCTCCCAATTACCCAACTCTAATGATTACGTCCTTTTATCTTGCCAAATCAAGCAAGCCTAGCTCAAACCTAAGCTAACCCAAGTCCTTACTTGGCACTTCCCCATTGGCGTCGCACCAATTTTGACTCATCCTAATTGGAAACCTCTCATTGGGTTTCTTCGCTGACTTTTCCAACTCATGGAAAACTCAGATAGCTAGCTCTTCTTTCCCTTTTCTCAATGGAATCTTATCATGGAAGCTACCCAAGTCTGCCAATTTTGACCATCTTATTTGGCATCATCTACTTGGCCTCCTTCTTTGATATCACCACCTCAGCTGATAGTTTATAATGCCATCAATTATGGACGCATTTTCCCTCACTTGAACCAACCAAACCAAGCCACCCAATCTTATGAATTCCCCTCCTATCTCTCCTTTTGATCTTGCTAAAATTCTCAACACCAGAGCTTCTAACCGTCCCTAGTAATCTTCACTAAATCCTAACAACTCGTTTGCATATTCCCAAGCCATTTGGAAGCCTTCTACTCTCTTAATTTATCTAGCTGAAACCTGGACACCACCTAATCCATCAAACCATTGATCGATTTCCCAACTCTAAGCTTCGACAAGCTTGCCTACTTTACCAAACCAAAGCCTCCATCAATTCCCCATTGATTTGAACCCTCTAACCCACCGTTTGATCAAATCGAGCCACTACTTGATTGAAATCATATAAGGACAAGGAAGAGCTTCTAATTGGAGCTAGAGGACCATTTGTGAGCTTGAATCAATCTTTCCATTGCAACTAGAAGATTGAATTTCCATTGTAATTGAGGTAATAATAAAAGCATACAGCTAAGACTTTCAGTAATAAACTCATTTGAAAGAAACTTTAGTTTCATAAGATTTTTACGGTCAGCTGAGCTGCTTCTGTTCTTATGATCCTTTTCGTCAAAAACGGTCATAGAATTAGGTTTTTGATTGTGTTGAATACACATATTTGGTTAGAGGACTCGGGTTTACTATCTCATTTGGGATGGTGAACCAATGTCATCCATTTGCATATTTTTTGTTTTGGACATCATATATTATATCAGCCGGGGAATACCCCAAAATGTAGTGTATTTTAGATTCAATCAATTCCAATCATTAGTTGACCAACTAAAGGCTACTGCACGGATAAGTAAATGAATTGGATCCGTGCTTGCTATCATAGTATGCGGAGCTGGATTTCTCTCTTTAAATGCATTTACTAATTACAAAAATTAATACAACATTTTAAAATTCATTAAAAATACAAATAAAATT
The DNA here is from genome assembly GCF_001263595.1 of Phalaenopsis equestris. NCBI lineage: Eukaryota > Viridiplantae > Streptophyta > Magnoliopsida > Asparagales > Orchidaceae > Phalaenopsis > Phalaenopsis equestris. The sequence goes on from NW_018164692.1 coordinate 240,250, forward strand.
AGAAAAATAAAAAATATGTATATGGTAAGTTCATTGAACAATGAAGTATTATGTGGAATAAAAATTGAAGCCAAATAATAAATATAAAATTTTTAATTAAATAAAAACAATAAATTAAATTAAATTAATAAAAATTAAATAAAATTCCCACAGCAGAAAAATAGTTGACATAAATAACCTACGTAATTTTCCCAAAAACAGAAAACAAGAATAAATCATTTAATTTTAATTTCACATGAAAATGCAATAAAATCATTAAAATAATTAAAACAATTAAAAAAAGTAGAGAAATATTTATTTCATAAAGTAAAATTAAAAATGTTTATTGTGGTTTATCGAAATGAATGGATCAATAGTTTATTAAAAATTATTGATTTAAATAATTTTTTGGCATATTTGCAATTTAGAAATTTACATAATTATCCTCATATTTTAAAATTGCAATTAAACTAGTAAAATGCATTGGTAAAATTGTGGAATTTTGTGCAAATAATTAATTTGAATCAAATGGCTAAATGAAAATTTAATTTGAAAAATAAAATATCCATGAAAGGTATATTTGTAATTTATAAAAATTTCATATATACATTTCTCACCATTTAAAAATCAATTTAATTCAATATGAAAATTTAAGAATTTTACTAGTATGGAAATATGATTAAATTGATCAATATAAACAATTAAAGTTTGTAAATTGAAGTTAATTTTAATTTTAAAAACTACAAATTTACCCTTAATGTTCGTAATCATTAAATTTTATATTTTTGAAAAAAATAAAAATAAAATGTTTAAATAATGATTAATCAAGTGAAATTTTATGAAAAATCTATGAGCATAAAAGTAAAGATTGGTATATATGTAATCTCTTAAAACAACAAAAATACCTTCTTTAATGTTAAACTTAATAAGTTACACAATTAAACTCACAGTTTCAATTTCTAACTTTTAGAAATGGCCTCTGTAGTTGAGCCTGTTAAGTCAGGCATTATTGCAATTAGGGGTGTAAACGAGGCTTGCTCGTGTTCGGCTCGTTTATATTTCAAGCTTAAAAATTGTGTTCGTGTTCTGCTCTTTTGCTTAGCGAGCCGAACACGAGCCGTTTACGAACAAAGAATCGTTTTGACAACCCTAATCACGTAGCCATAAGATGTTAATGATTGAGCAAGATTTAAAACATCATTTGAATCTAAATTAATAATTTTTATTCTATTTTCTTCATTAATACTTTTAATTGATTTTTAATCTTTGTAGCCTTGTAGTTAATTAAATTTTTAAGAAAAACTCATCAAAGATATATACATAATTGATTAGTAGTATTTCGAGCCAAAACGAGCCGAACACAAACAAATAAATTTTTTTTCGTGTTGTTTGTGTTCGGCTCGTTAACTTGGCGGACGAGCCGAACACGAGCTTCTTAACGAGCCGAACACGAGTTGTTCGCGAACAATGAGCCGTTTTGACAGCCCTAATTGCAATGGATATTGTCCAAGAGTTTTCTCTTGTCGATATGAAGAAACTCATGCCTCCTCGTCCTTACGAGAATTGCCACTAACAAATGAGTAAGAAAACCAAATAAGAAAATGCAGCATTTGTTGAAAAGAAAGATGAACGAATGAGTCATTTAGAGAAGAATATGGAAGAAATGATGATGATTCTCGCCACTTTCCATGATTTAACTCAGTCACTTCAGGTTTAACCGAAAAAAGTTAACTAGCCAGAGATAGTTCATATTGTTGATGATGAGAAGGAGAATGATGTTGCTAGTGGAGATAGTCAACAACTAAAGAAAGATTCAAAATCGAGTACAGTTCAAGAAAAATATAACAAACAACTAATTGAACATCAAGTGAAAGAAGTTTCTGCCTCACACAAAAAAAAAATTGATGCGAATAGTGTCCTAAAGGAGTTTTACCTCCTTTTTTGAAGACATTTGATGGGATTATAAACCCTTGACAGCACGTTGTGCACTTTTGGCTAGTTGTTGCAATGTAGGGGTTAGTGATGCTCTACTATTTTCAATCAACTTGTGGCTAGCTTAACGGGAGAGGCATTCAAATGGTTTGTTGAATTGCCCAACGGGTCAATGAAAATATTTGCATATTTTAAAACCTTTTCATCAAGCCGTTTGCTGGAGCACAATGCCATCTCACCGTCGGTAATTTTGTTCCTGAGAAATAGAAGCTCGATGAGACACTTATGAAATATAAAAAATTCTTGAGGAATATAAATACTAAATGTAAGCCACAACTTTAAAAGCAACACACCATTGAGATTCTCCTCAAGAGTATCCATAGACCAAGAAATTTTATATTAAAAGGATTTACAATAAAAACTTTTAAAAAACTACTTAATAAAGTGGGTTGTTTATAATAAGAAGCCAAAAAGCTGTCTTTCTTGGAAATTTTGACAAGCCAAAGCAAGTGAAGTTTTTTTAGGAGAAGCCAGGGAATGTGTGAGCTATAGAAAAAGAGAATCGTCCAATACATATACATCCTGAACAACAACAATGATAAAATTATCTTTATTTTTCAATCTAAACAATTTACATAACCACTATAGTATTAGTCTCCATGGTATGGTCAACAACCATCCCATTATAAGTTCTCATAGCCGGATGAAAGGATATGTCTTAACACAGAAGATCATAAAATATAGACATATTTGTTCAAAACAAAAGTAGTTGAGAAGATGTTTTACAAATCAGTTAAGAAATCTGAGCTCAAGTTATCAGAGTCTAAGAGATTAGAAGAGGTTGGTAAGAAAGATCATCAGAAGTATTGGTCCTTCAATCAGATAGTCATTCACATGATAGAAATTTGCTTTGGTTTCAAAGTTTGGTTGTAATTTAATTTTAAGAATGTTTATATCATTATACCAAAATAATATCTGAAAAAACATAAAAAAACTTCTATCAATAATATTTTAGTTGATATTATTGTTCCATTTAATCCATATGAAAATGAAGATGGTTGGAGCATGATTTGATCCAAGACATCTAAGAAGATAATAAGCTCTAAACCTCCTCTGTTTGAATCTTTGATAAAATAAAAAAAAACATATGAAGACATTCTTGTCAAAAGAAGATCTACTAGTGAAGCCAAAGAAAGAGACTAATGAGAAACCAAAGTTAGCAAGGATACAATAGGGGTTATTAGTTCTTTTAGATTGGTTGTTGCAGACTAGAGTGAAAAATCCCTCAAACTGTTGACTCTTTATGATTTCTTTTTTTTTTTTCTCCAGGGACTTATGTTGCCAAGATTCATCATTTCAATTAAGTTTTATCTATTTCTAATGACAATGTTTCTAAAAATATCAAAATAATTAAACTAATTTTGATCAAAACCTCAATCGCAAGAATATGTATCAAATTATACATAATTTAATGATTCGATAGAAGATGAAGAGATGGTTTAGATAATGATGGTCCTATCTTCCAGTTTCAGAGGACACCACTATAAATTAAGCTAGAGTTATCAAAGCTTGAAATGCCTTCACAAAAATCTTCTAGTATTGTTATAGAGACAGTTGTTTCTGCTACAACTTTGTGCTCAAAAGATTTAACAGAAGTTAAACTCTAAAGTAGAGAAGTACTACCTCCTAAAATAACACTAAATGATAAGTCAAAGAAATTTAAAATTTGCATATATGGTTGTTAATAATCCGATTTTGAACTGAGCTTAGACCAGCTCAATATTGGTTCAAAAAAATTTCGATCTAAAATTTTGGCTTATAGCTTAACTCATTTATTTTGATCCGATCTCGATCCAAGTAAAAATTCAAATCAATTTTCAAGAGATTAATAATGTTTGAGCTAAATTTTCTAAAATCATAGCCCTAACATGAGTAGGACTATTAATGGTCCAATTTCAAGCCAAGCTGGGGTGAGCTCAAAATCAGTTCGAAAAAAAAATGATCCAAATTTTCCTTGTAGCTCAGTTCATTTATTTCGTTTTGATCTCATCTGAGCAAAACATTTGAATAAATTTTGAACGATTAATGATCTTCGAGCTAAATTCATAGACCTACTTGCAGAATCATAATATAAATGGACTATATAATTTTAGTCCATTTAAGGAAAATACCAGCTAAACTTAGTATTTACAATACCCTAATCTTTTTTAAGAAGGTGAGAGACGTTAATAAAAGCCTTATTAGAACCTAAGGTCTATTTTGCTCATTAGTTGATACTTTCTTAGACAAAATTTGTTTATTAAGAAAATAGTTGAATAAATGTTTGCATATGAAGATTTGCTACTAGGAATAGTTGAAAATAATCATGCTCTTTACATCTTAGTGAATTTGTATTGATTTATGATGTCAAGGGTGCTTGTTGATCTTGGTTCATCTATCAATATAATAAACCTAAGAACTCCATCCTATTTTGTTATTGATGCTCATATGCTGATTGCTGACAAAATGATGTTGTAAGGCTTCAATTAGATAAGAGAAAGAGCTCTTTGTTTGATAAATCTATTGTTAAAGATTGAAAAATTGATGTTAACTATAACAGTCGACATCATAGTTTTAGAAAATTCTTTTAATGCTATATTCGACCAACTGTGAAGTTACAAATATAGAATGGTTTCTTCATCATTACATAAGTGTATCAAATATTAGTTCGAATAAAAAGGAGATCTACACCACTATTAATCCACGAAGTGGGTACATGTGAATATAAAACATATAAAAATATAAGAATACATATGATATTATTCATAGATGTTGTAGCAAATACAAAAAAAAGGAAGAAGAAAATAAAAGCATATTAAAAAAATTCAAATGCATTTTTATTGCAAGCCAATAATCTCCCACTTCTACAATACAACAATACGGTGAAGATTAGAGGTAGAGGTCAAGAAAGAGGTCGACGATAAGGATGAGAGAAAATGGCATTCAAAAAGAAGTGAACTCTGATAATCAATATCAACTTAGAGTCTAACTCTGAAGAAGAAAAGGAAAAGAAAAGTGCATTGGCAATTGATCAAAAGAAACTACAATTTGAGATATCTACGGAAGAGAGAGATAATGTTATATATATATATATATATAT
>NW_018164692.1:245445-245838 GCF_001263595.1 Phalaenopsis equestris
TTAATATATATATATGAGAAGAAAAACCAATATGTGTCGACTTTCACCCTAACCCTAATATCCTCAAATCAAGTTGAGGGTTTGGTGGTCAAGGAAGCATATATTTAAAATCTCCCTAAAATATTAAAGGTTGTGATAAAATCCCAACCCATATTTTTTATTTTTATCAAATTCAAAATGGTTTAATCGTAGCACACGTAAATGTATCAGTTTAATAGTTCAAAAAATCACGTAAGTTCATGTTTTGTAAATAAGAATGTTTCTCGTGCTCTCTGCGTAAAACAATTATATTGACTTTTGATTTAAAATAAAGACAAATTTTTTTAAAAAATTACATAGAAAATGTACAATTAAATATACCGATATATATATATAGACATCTAAGAAGATAAT
>NW_018164692.1:245883-256984 GCF_001263595.1 Phalaenopsis equestris
ATATATATATATATATATATCTAAGTAAACACAGTAGGATTTTGGGCAGTATCTGTGAAAGCCTGAACTCTCGCCTAACAAGTTATTGTCGGTTTTGAGCAAATGACCTCATAGTTTTGTCTCATTAATGTAACTTCGAAGGAGTTCACCACCCTAGGTGTGCTGCAGGAAGAGCATGCTTAACTTTGGAGTTTCTATTGAAATTTCATCGTTACACCAAAAGCACCTTGATATTTAAGAGTTCAGTTTCATTCTATCCAAGGGGTTTCACAATCTCCCCTTCTTAAGCAGCCGGCGCTTTCATCAGTTTTCTTATCCAGAATAATTTATATAAAGTGGTGGCTCTCTCCTTGTAACACTTTGTCTCATCTAGGATTCAAGAGGTGGCTCCCATGATCGCAGCACAGACACTAATCAAATTTTACATTATCTATATATTAATTTTTTAAAAATTTAATTGTCAAATTTTCTTTTTCTTATGAACACAAAGGAAACAAATCGCCCCTTGTATATTAATGCTGTTCACTCACAGATTTGTTAAATTCGGAAGTGGAGACCATAGCTTGTTTCTTCTGTTATGGACACAATTTAGCTCATAATTGCTTTTCTGTCCATGTATTTAGTTTTAAATCTGCACTTTTCAGTAATGCATTCAGCACCTAGTTCTTTTAGGGTTAGGGCATATTAAAGTCAAGGCCAACAATGGAAGAGATCCATTAGATTTATAAACACTTTATAAAAGTGTCATACTGTCATTAAAATTTAATTTAATAATATATGCATTTATTTGATATTATCACCCTTTCCATGGTAGGAGGTGATTAATTGAAATGATATGAAATGTGGACAATACTCTATTAATTCAATAACTTGCATGGAATACTATAAATGCATTTAAAATTATTCTTAATATGCTTTATACAAGATAAATATCATTAATTTGTATTAAAATAATATTAAGAATTAAGTCAGGGATCTTAATGGCATTTGATTCAATAGAAGATTTAAATTTTGGAGTTTGCAAAGAGAAAAAAGATGATTGAGTTAAGTTTATGGTTTTATCGTTTATTTTAAATAATTAATTTAATTGAAATTTATGAATAGCGAACTTAATGAATCAATGGGAGGGAATCAAATATTAAGTGCCTAGAAGAAGCATTAAAAAAATGATAATGGAGATTAATTTCTTCGTATTGATCACCGAGATTAATTTCTTCGTATTTGCCACTAGTAACCTCTAGATTGAGCTCCTCATTGATTGCATCAAGTGGAAGACAGAAAACTGTCATTTCAGTTTCTTGATAGGCAGTTTCAATGTTATTCTAAATATTAATGGTGGTTCTTGGATATCGAAGATACTAAACCTGGCTCCCCTGTCGTGCCAGAACGAAAGGATCAAATTTAGTATATCTTCTATTCACTTTCAGTTCTGTGATATTATATAGTTTGTTTGCCCTTATTCCATGATCAGAAATATCGAACCAAGCGCAATTAGTTAGGAATACACTTCATCCAATGTAGCCAGGATAAGATAGTTCAGCAACTAATTCCATAATCCCAGGATAATCAATCTCATCCTCCGACTTATCGTTTCTTTAACACAAATGCCAAAATTAAAAGATTTTTTTCCTTGAGACCAGATTCTTGTATGAAACTTGTTCCCATTTACATCATAAATTTGCTAGATTTTTACGATGAGAATAGGTCCCCAAGTAAGACCTATCAACCCTTGTTCTGTCACTCCATTCTCTAATCATGAATCTATTAATATATACATAAGAAATCATGTGTTAATGAAAAGACTCTGTCACATGAGGAATGAATATGTCAATTTTAACTTACATTTGTTGTAAACCACTAGGGGAGGTTTTTCTCGATCTCACTGTTCGTGTTATTGTCTTCAACTAAATATAATGAATCCACGAATAAACACTTTATACATTGAAATACCATTGAAATGGTTAATCATGACAATTTTCAGATAAATGAGTTAAAAATTATAATGAAAAATATCTTGCTCAATAAAGGGTTGTACTTCGTCGCAATTAAGAAGAATATAAAGTGTTGCTACTCGAAGTTTCTGGTCATTAAGGTAACGTGATATACACCTCATATAAGCTTCACCTAACCGCTGGAAAGCACAAAGCGATGGTGACACCAAACTCAATGCCTCTTTCGTGGACTCTTCTTCCGCGAAATAGTAAAAGCAGAATGTCATACTCTCTTACAATAAATATGTTTCACATATCGATCCTTCTGGTCAGGCTTTATTTTTCACAGTTCTCTTCAGTTTCTTCAAAAATCTATAAAACAAATGTTGCTCAGTATAAATTACAAATATTTATTATAACAGAGTGATTAACTATTTAGTCCCAATACAATTATCTCTCAAATGGATACATCCAACGGTACTATACTAGACCTCCAACTAATGCCTCGTGGGGTAAATATACAGGAGATGCTCCATTGAGTCAAAAAAAAAAACTTGACAGAAATATTCTCTCAAGCTTGCAAAGTGTTACAGGAATGTTTACATACAACTAGCGTACAATGCATAGCTTCAAATAAGCTGCACATAGTTCCCTGAAGACCTTATTGATTTCAATCAAAAGATTAAGGACTTCGCTCGACAAACAACCAGACATCAATATTTTATTTTAAATATGACAGTCATGGCTTTTCTTTCCAAAAATTTTTCTAGCACCAAAATTAACACGACTCAAATTCGAAGCATACCCACTCAAAAATTTTAGTGATTGGTGATTGGAGCCACTCACAAAATTGTTCTTTGCTGGGACAAAGTGAGAGAATATTTTGCTTTGGTCTTAATGAGTTTGCCGGTAGCAGTTTCTTGGATCTCCAAATACTGCCTTTTGCCTATTTCTTTCAAATCAAGTCTAGCATTCACGTTATCCTTTGTTTTTCCATTAACATCCGTCACAGTGTTGAAGATATTATTAACCAATTTTTTTTTATGTACATGACATCTAGATTGTGTTTGACCATGATATCCTTTCAATAAAGCGGAACACAAAAAAATTGACTTGTTTGTCCATTTATGATGACACCAAATCTGGTGGATGATGTGAAGAAAGTTTATGGCATACAGGTAATCTTTTGAATGTCACTTACAATTTGCATTATATATTCCCCAGATATTCTTGGAGGTAGCGAGGAATTCTCAATTTTATTTCTTCAAAATGCATTTATGTTCATCTTGAAGGGATGTTCGAGATCAAGAAACATACGGTGACAGTCAAACCATGAATTCTTACTGCTATCATGAAGTGTAAATGTCTTGGATGAATTCATGCAATATGGCCAAGCTACATTCCCACACTGCTCCACAAAGATAACATTCATATGCAGGAAAATCATTGATTACCCACATTAATGCTAATTTCATTAGAAAATTATGTTTTATGGAGATGTCGTATGTCATGACACCTATTTCCCAAAAAAAATTGCAGCACATCTATCAACGACTGCAAATATACATAAATCCTCCCATTAGGGTTATTGGGGCTAGGTATAATCCGTGTTAGAAAGAAGAAATGGGTTTTCATGTACATCTCAGGTGGCAAATTGTATGCGTAATAATCACCGGCCAACAAAAGTAGGCCGATGCGGTCTAATCAAATGATGTTAATCCATCACAGCATAAACCTAGCCATACCTTACTTTCCTCCAAAACAAAGTTAGGATATGAGTGATCAAAAGATTTCCGCACCTCCCAATCTGTTGCATGACTCATTGAGTTGTTTTTTTTCCTGATCCGCTATAATGTCACATCATATGTGGAGCTATACACATAAAATTGCATAGCCTCTGTAGAAATGGATTAAGTGGTAAATAAAAGAGCTGCTTGAACCAAGCTTCCTTTTGCCTCTTACTTTTTCTGCTATAATGTTTGAATCTTGGACATATATATTATCTGCACCAAGTCTCCATCGCACAACTCTTGTTATATAAAATGTTTCTGCTTACATAACAATCAATCTTCTGTACTTTAAGCTCTAACGCCGAGAATAACTTTATCGTCCTATATAAATCTTCATGGACTAAATTTTTAGGAAGATTATTTTCTTTCAACCTGCATGCAAACCGATTGAAGCACTCTCGAGGCATGTTGTACTCTTTTTTGATTTTCAACGTTCTAAGAGCTATAGATAACATAGAATGAGACGTACATTCATCCTACAGTGGACAATGAGCTGCATTCAATAAATCATAAAACATCTGAGCCTTATAACTCAGTGCCTCTTCTTAGTGTACTTGGCTCGCATAATGATGCCTTTTTCCTTTAAAGATCAAATCTTTAAATCTGCTTGAGTCAAATTCAGGTGGAGGATCATAACTCATCAAAGGAACATAGCTTAATGTTGTAGGATTAACCTCTCCATGTAAAGTCCAAATTCAATAATCTAGCTGAAATCCCTGGCGGTATTGATCATATTTCACTTCGTCAGGCATTATCTGTGTTTGATTTCTGTGTTTCAAATATGAACACTGAAACCTACCCTCAGATAAGTAAACCGACAATTGAGAAGTAGCTGCCAAAAATTCCTTGACATCATTCAAGAACTTCTGTGTGATCTCTTTTCTATTTTGAAGAAGTCTGTTATACATCCACGATCTCAATGTATGAATATTCATGTGTATCTTCAAACATGAGAATTATAAACACATTATAAAATGCATTCAGTTGAATACATTGTATTTAATTATTTTAGTAGATCTAATGACCAATTGATTACAAAAGGTGATGAAATCTAACAATTATCAATGCATTTTAAAATGAGTGAACGTTTTAGATAGCTTTGAAGTCTGAACGGTAACAATCTAATTAGGCTACTAGGGGTGTCGAGGACCGATTATTCGTGAACATTTATCCATATTTCTCTAATCTTAGCTAGTGTAGCTAAAATGGCATACAATATTAGAGGGATTCGTGTTGATGGATTGAAAATTTACATCTAAATCTAAGTTGCTAGTTCTAAAAGGAAATTCACTTCGAAATTAAATTTGCATTGCCAACATGGAAATTAAGGCAATGAAATTTTGATTTTGATGTGAATTTCCATCGTGGAACTAGCAAATTAGATTTTAAAGTGAATTTCATTCTGGCTGTAGAAATTAGACTTCAAATTGAAGGATGCACTGAAAAATCTTATAACTTATGAAATATTTCATTTTAAAAACATATTTCCAAGTGTTAAGTCAATTGTGTAAGGGGTTATGACAACGAGCATGTTTAGTTCATGGATTGGCATTAGACTTGGAAACAAAATACGAAATAAATATGTTCGTGATAGCGTTGGAGGGCTACAATTATAGGCAACATTAGAAAGATACATCATGAAGTCTAAATAAACCATCAGAATAACTTTTTCTTAATACGAAAAAAAAAATTAGCGCTAAAAAATTGGCTGATTTTAATTTTAATTCAGATTTCATTAAAGCCAAAAATGGTTGAACTTGAAATCAGAACGTTAACAACCCACTGAGGTTGTTAATGTTGTCAATGATTGATAATCAACAAACAATTATCAATATTTTAACCATAGATATACCAACTCATTCACGAGTATATTTCATTCACATTTTATCTACAAGTGCAAAGCCAATGATCCATATGGGGTTTGCGATTGAATTTTCACTTGGAGAAAAAATATGAAACAAATATATTTGTGTGCAGGTTAGTGTAGCTATAGTGGAATACACTATTAGAAGACACTTTTATCAATTAAGAGTCAATATTTGATCATTTAATGATCTTCGTCATCACTTTAATGTTAGCAATCCAATTATGACCTGAACTAGGGACAACTCAAAATCATCTTGAAAAAATTTTGATCCAAAAGTTTGGCTCGTAGTTCATGTTGTTTATTTCAATAAGAGCCAAAATTTGAATCAATATTTGAGTAATTAATGATGTTTGAGCTAAATTCACAATAGATGTAATCCAACTGAAATAAGAGAATATTTAACAAACCTTCTAGTTGCTAAAGCCAAAAACCTAAACACATTCTTCAAAGCCAATGAAAATATAAACAAAAAAGAAGATAAAAGAAGATAACAAGTTACCTTCCTCGATTGTTTTGGGTAGTAGAGGAACGAAAGGAAGAGGGAAATGGGAGTTTCTAGTCACTGTAAGCAGCGATCTCTCCGCTGCGTTTCCAACTAACTCCTATTTTGATTGTATCGTGAGGGTTTCGAGGACAAAGACGATGGTTTTGGGTGAAATAGAGAGGGACATGCAGGGTCTTGGAGAGAGGCAAGGGCTTCGAGTAGAGAAGATGAAGGTCGTGAGGAAAGATTAGGGCATGACTGGGAGGGAGGTGATTTCGGGTGGGATATAAAATTAATTCTGACGGCCTATCAACGGCTTTTATTGTGCCAATTATTAAAAATATTACCAATGGATGTTCTTGTCGCTTAATAATAAAATGAGTCGGTTAAAACCTCACCAGATAGCGGGTTCAAGGTAATCGACGAATTATAGTGGTCGGTTAATATTTGCTTATAACCAACAAGTTTTTCGGTCGGTCATAATTAAAAACAGTCGAAAAACAAAATAATATTGATAATCGATGGTATATGTTATAACTATACAGTTGGAAAAAACCAAAATAAAAAATAGTCGCAAAAGTGTCGGTAATTAGAACAATTTTTTTATGTGTAAAAAATCATTAGTTTTTCCGTCGGTTTTAGTGTTTTTTTCCTGTAGTATATGTCAAATAAACTGTATCTAGACCATAGATAAATATATTACCAACGCTTTTATATTGTTACTGACGGTATTTGACCGTCGATAATTACATGAATTCCTGTAGTGTTTATCACCACTTCAATTTAAATGATCTTAAGTATCTTATTAGATAATTTTTATTATGATTTGTGGATTAGTTGCTCTTTTATACATAGATTTATGGAATAATATTTATTTAAAGACATTATTTGTTTTTTTCATCCAACCCTCTATCCCTAACATAGTATTGACAATGTGTTTAATTTACCAAATATAAAACACCTTATTTTAACATCATAAAAATAAAGATCCAACTAAATATAGTAGATCTAACAATGTCCCATTAATCAATAAAAAAAAAAATTTAAAATTAATTATAGTTTTCAAATTTTCAAGAAAATTTTGGATCTATGAAAATCTATGAAATATATAAAACTTAGAACTAATAAAAATATTTATAAGTATTTCTTTGAAACATACATTTAATTGAAAAAAAAATAAAAAATTAAATTAATTTTATGAAATCAAAATTGAAACTAAATTTCATATGCCGAAGCTTAAAATTCAACGGATGGAATTGTAAATGAAAACCATGAAAAACTAGTAGAGGAGATTATTGTTCAGATCTATGGAAGATAAGAAAAAATGGTACCAATTTTATCTTTGAGTTTATATCTTGCAAATTTTGTGAGAAATTTCCTTTTATTTTCACACATAACAATTATTGCCTTTTCTTATATCCATATCTTTTCATTTTCACAGATTATCATAGGCATCTTCAAATATTTCGTGAGTGATATTAATGAACTTTACATATAAGAATATTAACATGCATATTGGTTCAATCTCAAAGATTACCAAATTCCTGTAAGTCTAGATTACCTGAGATATAGTGGTTAAGGGTGTAGTTTCCAACTGTGATGTCGCAGGTTCGAATCACGTATATTACCATTTGGGCTAACATTTCTTGGTAAAAAATAATGTTAGATGTAAAAAAAAAAATGGGTCATCAATTGTGAGACCTCATACTCGGATCCCAACACAGCCCAGCCACACCCAATTGGTCTGCGGGCTGGCCTTTCTTTCATTGCGACACGTTACAATGATCCACAACCTGTGCCATCGACCCGCCGGCGTGCCTTCCTCCCTATTGTCGTACTGTTTACCGCAAGCTCTCCTTCTAGCTCACAGCTATGCCACCACTGCCCACCACCCCGCTGCCTGCAGTGCTCGTGTTGCTTGGGCATGCACATGCATGAGCAAGCGCACTCATGCACATGCACAAGCATACAAACACACCCATGCATTTGCACACGTGCTTCCCCTCCTGCACGCGTGTGTTCTCTTTCGTCCATGCACGCTCATTTTTGCCCTAGTGCATGTTGTTGCATTCTAACCCGCATCCATGCTCTTTTGTAGATCTTACTTTTTCTTTAACACTTATTTCTCCTTATTTTCTTCCATGCACGTACATGTGCACCCGGGAATGCAAGTCATGCACCAAAACGCTGAGCCCCCATTGACGGGGCTATTAATAATATGATTCAGTGTCATTTGAGAACTGTTCTTTCACCACTTCTTGGCATTTAGAATTCATTTTTTGTCATTTTTGAGGTTCCACAAAGCATCAAAATATGTTCGTTGTAAAATATTTTTGAGCATCGAGAATAAACGATGGAGATTTTCACAATGATTTATATTTCAGACAATGCAAATAAAGTATCCCAAAAGCGAGAGCAACTGATACATCATCAATAAAGTTTCTCATTTAACTTAATTCTTGAGATAATTAGCATGAATCTAAGAGCATTTCTTAGCAAGAAACATTCAAAATTAAATTAAAAATAATCGTAAAATTTAATTTCAATAAATTTAATGTCAAACTGACTAGCTTGATGAGACATGCTAAATAAGACCAACTTTGTCCCAATTTGAGTAAATCAAGCCTTGATCAAGCCGTTAAACTGGTTTAAAAAATTTTTGGTGGATAATTGGAAGGTCAAATAAATTCCAATTTTGGTGAGCTTCTAATTGAATGAGCGTCTCAGTGAAATGAACCTAACAAACTCAAGATCGCTCATTTTTGACATCATGGAGGCATTTAAATGTCTACAATACGTTGCCGATTGTAAGAATCTCTTTTAGTCATCTGATGGAGTGTTCTGGATTCCTTCCTTCTTTATAAGAGAGTATATTCCTAGACTATGAAAAAAACCACCCTACTCTCCTCATGAAAGGGAGGACTTGGAGCCAAAGTTGGACCGAGAGAAGAAGTTAATATTTAGTTTTATTCTAGACTGAACACTCGAAGAACATTTTTTGCTCTCGTTGCATCCACCTTCGACCATCTTTCACCGACTACTGCTGACCATCTCTCATTGACTATCATCGATAACCACTCACCAGCCACCATAGACCACGACTTGTTGGTCACTGTTGACCATCGCTGACCACCCCCTGCTTGCTAACATTGATGAGGTGGAATGATACACTATGAAGACAATGTAACAACATAACCTAAAGATGGGGTAATGATGCACTCCAAATATAGTATAATGATTCAATATGAATACAGTGTAATATTACAACCTAAAGTTGGTGTAACGATTCATTCTAAATAGGGTGTAATAATGCACCTCAACGATAGTGTAATGATGCACTCCAAACATTATATAATAACACACTTTAAAGATGGTGTAACAACATACCCCAAAAATGGTGTAATGATGCATCCCAAAAACTGTGTAAGGACACACCTTGAATATAGTTTAATGGCACACCCCAAATATGGTGTAACGATGCACATTGAAGATGGTGTAATGATGCACCCTAAAAACAGTACAACAATGCACTTCAAAGATGGTATAACATTATACCGTGAATATGGTGTAATGATACTCTCTGAAGATGACGATGATGCACCTCAAAGATAATGTGATTTGTTATCCTTAATATGATGTAATGATGCAATCTAAAGGCAGTGTAATTATGCATCTTAAAGATGATGCAACAATGCACTTTGAGTACGACGTAACTCCTCGCAATAATTTATGACCGCCAACTCAAAATACAATGAGCTTCTTTAAACTTCTGAAGTTCTCTCCTCACAATTCCTTATGTCCTATGATCTATGTGGTTCCCTATAGCTTTAGCCCCTTACTATGATCTTGGTAGCCAAATGATGTTACTACAGCATCTCACTACTTCCTATGTGACCAACGACAACCTACGTGACTCGCATCTTAAGTCACTCCCAAATCTGGCCTCTGTGGGCTATAGTTGTTATCTTAACTCACCATTATGACCTATGTGATAAACTATGTCATCTGTTGCTCACATCTCATGTAGTTACCAACTCTGTCCTTCGTGGCTTACATGAACAACTACAACCTACATGGTTCACATCTCTTGCATTTCACAATTAGGGCCTCTATAGCCTACAAACGTTATCGTAGTTCATTACCAGGACAATTGCGATTAATTACAACTTGCATGGTTCACAAATCATGCAGTTTCCAACTTTGCCCCCTGTGGCCTAGTGATGTTATCACAACTCACCATTATGGTCTAAATGATCAACTATGATAAGCGTGGTTCACAGCTCCTACAACTCCTTACTACAGTCTCTGTGACCAACTTATGCTCTTGAAGTAACCATCTACAATTTATATGGACAAATAATATCACGACATTAAACTACGACATTTGCGACAAGCTGGCGTTGTAGCCATCGTCTACAACATTCTTGGAGCTACTGCCAATCGGCTACGACCTTTGCGGCCCAATATAGCTATTATTCTTGAACTATCATTGTATATCAATATTGTAATTTTATATTCTCTAATTTAAGAGGTGAGTGGGCTTATGCACTAACAATTAAACTATGGATTAATTTAAGTAGGCTAGACCTTATGTTTTTTTTTTCTCCCTTTCTAGTGGTTTTCATGTAAAAAATTGAGGTGTCTCTTTCTGGTTATATCTCTTTTATTTGTGTGTATGCAGGATCTTTGTCCAATGTTAAAATGCCAAATTATTTCTCTACCATTGTGAATCTGTTGGCACACTTCACCTATGATGCTCATAAATTAAAATAAATAATATACTAAAAATAGAATTGAGAGTGCTCTAAAATATGATTTTAATAGTTTCTAAATCAAACATAAAATAAATCCAAAAAAATTAATCAAATATAAAATGTCTAAATTTTATCAAAATTAAAATTAGAAAAAAACATTGAATAAGGCAAACATAAAGTTAACTCTATAAAATTATAGAGATTAATAAATATAAAATAAAAATGTTTGAATTACTTAATACCAAAAATAGATCACAATATGTGAACCATATATA
>NW_018164692.1:257003-275452 GCF_001263595.1 Phalaenopsis equestris
TATATATATATATATATATATATATATATTGCGAGAGGTTTATTTAAGAAGATTCAAGTAAGAAAGTTTGGATGTCGATAAGGAAGTAAATATAAAAAATGTTAAACATATTAATTAAATGTGAAAAAAAATAATCAAATTTTACTTTGACTAATAGTCCCACTAAAGCCATATTAAAGGGTTAAGAAGTCAACTTTAAACCAAATAATACTTAAGAAAAAAAAAAAAGAACAAACAAAGTTAACTTGGATGATAAACCCACTAAAGTCTTTGTTAAAGGTGAGAAGAAGTCTTATGCTTATTCATAATATAGTCTTATGTCCAAACACATCAAAGGAAAATTAAATTTCTTTCTTGGCTCAAAAATTGAAAGTTTGATGGCCAATGTATCTTCTTTGAAGCCTTCAATTAATGCCCACAAGACTCTTGTTGATTTGGATAGAGCCAACTTTTGGATAAACTTAGCTTTTGCAAATAGAGATGTAAACGAGCCGAACACGGCCGAGCTCAGGCTCATCTCGTGTTCGGCTCATTAATATTTCGAGCTCAAAAAGCCTATTCATGTTCGACTCGTTTGCTTAGCGAGCCGAACAAAGACCGTTCACCAACAAAGAGTCATTTTGACAACTTTAATCACGTAGTCATAAAATATTAAGGGTGAGAATTAAAACATCATTTGAGTCTAATTTAATAATTTTTATTTTATTTTCTTAATTAATACTTTTAATTGATTATAAATCTTTGTAGCCTTGTAGTCAATTAAATTTTTTAAAAATATTACTCATCAAATATGTGTGTGTGTGTGTGTATATATATATATATATATATACATATATATATATAATTGATTAGTAGTATTTCGAGCCAAAACGAGACGAACATGAACGAATTCATGTTGTTCGTGTTCGGCTCGTTAACTTATTATCTTTCATCAAGCCCTAATTAATTCTTTGTATGACACTACATAAAAACATGTTAATATCTATGTAAAAACCAGCAGAAATGTGCATTTGAATTGACTACATAAAATTGGCGGCTTAAAAACTGACTAATTTTTAGTTTTTATTGTAATTATCTTAAATATAGATGATTTTTAATAAGAAAAATAGGCCAACAATATTATTAACAGACTTTCTACTAGCATTTAACGATGGAATACTTAGCTAGATCTAGGCTTGAGTGTGATTTTCAGCATGTGCATAATTTACTTATCTATGCCTGAAACAATCATAGATAATTCACCATAATTTTGATTAAATTCAAACTTGCAGGCATTATTTAATTTTGATTTAACAAAGTTTAATTTTGGTCTTGCTAGATTGGGTTTATCTTTAGTTTTAAATTATGTTTGGTTTGGTGATTTTATTATATTTAGGTTTAAGTGAATTTAACTTGAGTTGAGCTTAACATCACATTAAGTTAGACCGATGTTTAGATGTGGTTTGATATTTTGTTAGGTCTAGTTAGACTTAACCCTTGGATTAGTTTTAGTTTAGATTGTATTTTGAATTTGACTTTGAGTTTGAGTTTAAACTAGCTTGAGTTTTATAATAGATTTAGATTTGGTTAGGCTTCAAGTTAGGCTTCTTAATTTAAGTTCAAGTTTAAGCTTAGCTTAGGATTAATTTGAGTTTAATTTGATTTATTTTGAGTTTTAGGGTTTGTTTGGTGCAGCTGCAGCTTATCTAGTTAAGCAGCTTATTTTGATAAGCTGGTTTGTTGTTTGAAAACATCTGATTTGCAGCTGTTTGTGGATAATTGATCATTCTGTCGCTATTAAGTAATGTTGTTTGTAACAAAACTGACTTGCTAATATATTCAATACTGCAGAAGTAGAAAATTAGTTTTTTTATTTTTTAGAGTATATTTATGATTTCCACGTACACGATATTCTCATCATTATTTATCGATATTCTTTTATTACTGAGATATGTTTTCTCACCATTAGAAGATAGTTTAGCCATTTTATTTTAACTTTTTTAGCTTCTTCTTTAGACCATACATAGAACTTCAGTATTTGTGTACAATGCAGGAGAATACATTAAAACCCCTAATACCTTTGCCCAAACATGGTCTATCCAATAGAACGGAATAAAAGCAGACCTCATAAAAAATCCTTTTTTTTAGATAAAAAAGTTAGGAGGAAATCTGTTAAATCAAAGCAAGAACGGGAATAAAAAAGGCTCGATGATGAGGACAACTATGTTTAACGGTGACCATGAAGTGCTGCAAATCTCAGGCTTTGAGAGGGTAAGCAGTCGACACCGGCATCTGTGCTAGACCGCGAGGAGACAAAAGGGGCACGACCGCCACATAAATCACGTCTCTTTCTTTAGGTTTTTTTTTGCTTGGGAAGAAGAGGTGAGGGCTTTGGGAAGGCGAAGAGAGCTGCAGAAGCCATACAACAAACCTTGGGCTCAGAGAGGGAAGGGATATCAAGAGGAAGCTTAGGAGAGAGAGACGAGGGCAGCGGGGGTAAAAAGTCGCGAACGAACGCAACCGCGGGGTCTATCCCAGGGCTGCGTTTACTGAAGAATCAAGTACGCAGTTTTGGAAAAAGTAGTCCCAACGCACTCATCAAACAGGGCGGCGCTGTTTTCGCACTTAAAAGCTCCCACAAACGGGTCCTTAGTTTTCTTTCATGTTCAACTAAATTTAAATTTTTAGTTTAGTTTTAGATTAGATTGCTACCAAGCAAGCCTCTATATAGGTGTAAACATGTTGAGTAAGCATTGGGCTTGAGCTTAATTGATTAATGAAGTTTGTGCTCAAGCTCAAGCTCAAACATAATTATATTAGTTTGAGGTGGCTTGTGAAACAAGCTGTTTATTATGAGAAAGGGTAAATAATATTACAAAATTGATTGCTATTTTCAATCGATTTGTAAAACACTTAAAATCTGTCGCTTTAATCATAGAATTTAATTAGTAATGTGAAAGTTTGAAATTTTAGTCCATAACCAACCAAAATAATTTATTATGTTGAGCCCACACCAGAAAACCATCATTTTCCTGGCCTCCTTTCCCTTCTACCGCTGGATGATGACCTCCTCTGGCACTCACACATTTGGGATTTCATTCCAGACTTACTGTATCGGCAATGAATCCCAAGAATACAACCCAATTCTCATGTATATGCATATCTGACAAAAAGTGTGATTTTTGTGACTTGGGTAAGTTAGGTTTGGGAAATTTGCATACCTTGCACACAATTCTTATATATTTACATATCTCACATCTAATCATTATTATTACATACATAACAATTTGGTGCTTTACATGTATCAATGAAAAGTGCATCTCATTACTTTTAAAAGGGGTTTTAGATTGTTCCTTTTTATGTGATAAACCTTTGTGTGATAGGTTTGTAAATTTGTATGAAGGTTTATGAGTGAGATATGTATATGTATAACAATCATGTCACCTGAGTATGCATGAAAATGTTTATTTCACTTTTACTTGGGTTATTTTATGCTTATAATTTTTCTGATAAATTTATTTCTTTTTATTAAAGATCGCTTCATGTGAAGGTAATGACCAAGGTTTTTAGAGAGCAATTGTTTATAGCTTTTAGTGGAGTAAGAAGTGGGTCATTTCACACCCCAAGACATAGGTAAGCACAACTGTGATTGCCAACACTACAAACATCACACTGGTGCCCGCCAAACTTGTTGATCCACATCTGATTACGCTGGCCTTCCACACCCCGACAACTCCCTTCACACTACCACCTCTACCTGCCTTAGAGGAAGACCCATCTGCTCTTGTCAAGCCTGGTGTGGTGGACATCTCACAATGCATGCTCATCAAACTGGATGGAAATTATCAAGTAATTTAAATTATAGTAATTAAAATTATTTTTTATTATATTTTACATCATATTTTTTTGCAGGATTCATCCATTTAGGTAGCCCATTCATAGGATCCTAGAGGTTATCATGAGAAAGTATGATGCTCAATCTTTTTCTTAGAAAAAAGAGCCAGATTGAGTTTTGGAACATGTGGTTTAGAGAGTTTAAGGTAAAACTAAATACATTTTAATATATTTACAATATTAAGTTAATTTTTATAATAACAAAAAAATTTTTATAATTATTTTGTAAAAGAACTTTTGGTGGGCGACTCAACATTATTAGTACATCTAAAAAAACTTTAAGACCAGAGGGCAAACCCATTTGCAATAAATGTTCATTGATATCCACTAAAAGCAGAAGAGACCTATTCTAGCATTTTAAGAGAAAGTTGTTGATGTGGTGAAATTATGCCTTGAACAATGATGACAAGGGTACCTCCTTACACACTAGAAACTCAGCCCTCCCATGCTAAGTATAGATGGAGGATGGTATAATTTATTCAATACAATTAATAAATTTTTGAAATTATTTTTTTCTAACCTTTTTAAATGTTAACAAATCCAAATGCTTAAATGAGAGCCTACCGTTGCTGAGTTACACACTTTCACACATCAGTAGTGAACCCACAGTAAGTCAATTATAAATCTCAGCGTGTCCCCATAAATTAAATAGATTTTTTTTTGTAAAATTAATTTATAATCTTACTTTGAAGTTAATTACTTCTTAAAATCTTTCGTAGGATGAGCATGTGTGCCTATAGGAAGTCTAGAGTTAAAGCTAAATAAAAGTTGGTAGCTCTAGTCATTGGTAAAGCTGGTAGGGGATTTGAGGAGGCATGTGCCCTCTCTTAAATTCTTCAATACCTGTGCAATACCTATCAAATTTGGTTTTCTCCCATCTGTAGCGAAACTTGCCTAGCTCCCATCTAAGCACACCTAAAATAAAATAAAAAATCTTCTATTATGATTCATTTCTTTCCATTCTATGCTTCTTTTTTCTTCATAATGAACATGGAATTACAATGAATGATACTGATTCTTCTTTTTTTAATGTAACCATAGTTGTTTTTCTCTTTTATTAAGAAAAAAGAATTCGACAACATAATTTTAATGGTGACATCTTCCAATATGCATTGGTTTTCTGTAATTTTTTAAATATATTTTTATCCTCATTTATCCACTATGGAAGACTTGGAATGGAATTTTTTTATTAAAAAGTAGAAGGAAGATGTTAGATGTACACTTTTTTTTAACTTTTTTAATATCATGTACACTTTTTATTTAATAATTTTAATACCATTGCCCCACACTCAACCTATTTTTAGCATATGTTAAATGAGGCAGATTATTTTTTATGATTTTAAAAAGTAGTTCATCAAAGTTTATATTTTAAGGGAAACATCTTCTTAATTTTTAACTGTCAATGTTGGCCTCAGGTGATTGGTTTGGCCACTCCTATATTGAGATATAGAGGGAGGCTATAGAGGGGAGGAAGAAGGGGAGGGTTCATAACCTTAACACATAAGTATTTCCTTTTGAGGCATAACAATTCATCTCTAGTGAGAGGTCATCATCAATTAATGATAAAGTGACCAGTTGGTGATTGTAGCCACCCTGGAGTTGAGTGCTAGATCTATTGCTAATCCACTTGAGATGTACAAAATAAATAAATAAAATGTAAGCTAAGAAAATTTGAGATAGTTAATCTTACTTAATAGTATAGGGTCATCATAAAAAAAAGTATCTCAAAAGCTAAAAGATTCTAGTATTAGCATTTCTTGCACCATAAGGGATTTTTTTTAAAAAAAAGTGTTATGTTACCTAAGAGTTAGTATAAACATCATACCTCTATCCATTTGTAGAAATTTATGCCTAAGAGAAGTGCAACCTACCGCTTTCACCTTACAACTTGCTGATAGACCTTTGACTTACCCTAGAGAGGTAATTGAGGATATTTTAATTAACATATATAAATTCATATTACTTATTGATTTCATTGTAGGAAGTGTCTATTATCATATAAAGGCCATTTTTTAGAAATCGGAAGGTTCACAAAAAATATTTAAAAATAGGAATTAACTACTATGAAAGTTCACGACCATGAAGCCACATTTCAAATTTTGAAATCAAAACAATTCCCTGGTGACTCTAATGATCAATATCATAGAATATAGCTGGTGGATGGGTTAGTTGAGAGCCAAACATCATTCCATTTAAAAGATGACTCACTAGATTCATCAACTTTAAATGATTTAATTAAGAAGATAAGTGAATTTGCTCCATGCATTCAAGTTGCCTCTAGAACTCATACAGAAAATTTGAGATGCTTGGACACTCATGAATAAAAGTGCAACTAAAGTCATAAATTGAGAAGGCACAAAAGCCATATCTAAAAATTTTGCCCACTATTTTGAAATATGTCTTTCTTGGAAATAAATCAACTCTTCTAATATTTATATCTGCTGAATTGGGTGATGATCAAAAGAGAAGTTAATGAGTGTATCGGGGACATATAAAAAGCTTTTGGTTGAATCATGGTAGACATTCATAAAATTATCCCTTGCTTATGTATGCATAGGATATTAATGGAAGAAAACCATATACCAAAAGTTGACCCATAGAGAAAGCTAAACCCCATTATGAAAAAGAATTTTGAATAAGGAGATTCATACAATTTTATGAATTTTACAATCCAAGCCTCCCCTCTATCTCTATGCTTTCATGTCATTTATTATTCTATCATAGCCTTAAATGAATCACAGATTAACTATTCAACCACTAAAATAACTATGAGGAATTTTCCATACCTTCAATAAATTTAGTTCTTATCAAAAAGGGCACAAAAGTCATTATCTATACTGATCATCTTGCAATTAGATACTCAGTAGCTAAGAAAGAAGCAAACTTAAACTTATATATTGGTTTATTTTGCTTCGGAAGTTTCACAAAAATATTTGTGATAAGAAAGAAAAAACAATAGGCAGCAGATCATTTTTTCCTTGATTAAGTCAAGGCATCGAGATAATTCACTTTGAAATCAATGAGAGCTTTCCGCATGAATATCTTCTGCATGTGAATGCATGTGTGTCATGGTATGCAGATATTGTAAACTTCCTTATTATCAGTAACACCCTTTATGATTTGACTTTCAGTTAAAGAAAGAAATTAATCCATGACTCTACTTTCTCTTACTAGGATTACCCATTTAATGTCTTTAAACAAGTTATGAAGGGAAAAATATTAAGTCCGGACTCCGGACGTAGAGATACGTCCGGAGTCCAATGAATAATCTCCACGTGGAGCTGACGAAAAAAAAAAACTCATTTTCTTGTGATCCGGCCCGGTAACACAGAGAATATTCCTTCTGTTTTTATTCTGGTGTTATTGAGGTGGTATTGATGTGTTATTGTGTTATTATAATATCAGGAATATTCACTGAACGCAATAATACATTAATATCACCACAATAACACATGAATAACGCGAAATAACACAAAGAAAACAATTTTTTTAAAATTTTTCTGTCACCTCCACGTGGCATGATTTTATTGGACTAGGAACGTATCTCTGCGTCCGAAGTCCAGATATTTTTTCCTCATGAAGAGTCTGATTCATTGAGGTCACAGTTAAAGAATTGTTAGAAACATGTCTGGCAAGTACCAAAATTTACATGAGAATCATAAACGGCAGAACTTGTACTTGTGAACTATAAGTACTTTAGACATGCCTACCATGGTTGAACAATTATAGAAGTACTAATCATTTGGTGTAACCATACACTAAAAATAGTATTATTATTTCTTGATTTCATGAATACTCACTTAGAATTTTAAAAAGGAAGTGTATATAATTATCTCAATTTTTTTTATATATTTTATATATATAATATGTAAATTTTTATACTTATTTATATAACATTGTAATGCATATCAAAATTTAAGCATAAAAGTACATATTTGTTTTTGTTAATATTGATGATATTTTTTGAGTAGTTTAATAATTTAGTGTAATATATGAAAAAATTAATCTTAAATGTATATAAAAAACATGAGAATTTTGTGAAATGCATGTAAAGTGATATTAATTAAAGTATAGTAAGGCCTTTTCCATTTATTTTGTATGAATAAATAAACTTATCTTATATATGGATTATTAATTTATTTATTATTATTTTTTTTGTATAAAATTCTCAACACACAAGGAATTTGGACAAAGGCCTTATTTTATGAAAGTTTGCTAAAATATTAAAATTATATATATATTATTTCTTTGGGCATGAGCAACTACTTTTATTAAATCATATGAATAATAGTATTGACTAGTGAGTGGCCAATTTAGTGCAACTCACATTGTTGTTGATAACTCATGTGAATCTCTATTATTAGAAGCTACTAAGCATACAATAGTAGCTTAGGTGGAGGTTGAGGCACTACCCAATGAGGACATCAACATTGATTTCAACCCCACATAATCCGGTAGAAAAACCGAAAAGGTTGACATATTTTGAAGCTTGAAAATTATAAATATGTGAGTTGTAGTTTCTTTTATAATTAAACATTAAGGTTTTAATTAATATATAAATTCATTGAATAAACAGTCTCACTCCATAATGATTAAGCACGTACGATATAGGATGCTCTGGTAGACTTGACCAACCAATTGTTGATTATGGTGCCCATTAGTTCTTTGACCTTTCACATTCATTTCAGCCTTATGTTAGTAGAAATACAGAGCCTATCATACGACAACCAACTCCTGAAGCACGTACATAATTTAATAAAGGTGTACATGAAACTATGGATATTGGTATATATGAAAACACAAGTGGATTGGAGGCGGTGACGATCATGGTGTATGAGAAATTAATACTAATGTGGTGTTGTCAAGTCATGATATATTACAACAACAAGCAATGTTGCATGTGGATGTCCTTAACTAGATGATAGAGAATATTGAGTTTGTAAACCAAATTTTCATGACAGAGAAATGGGGTGCAATTAATAATTGTAATGCTCCGTTTATCAAATTATTTTTATTCAAAGAAGATATAATTTCATATGAACTTATAGATGGGATGATAATTTCTAATAAATATTAGTTATATTATGTGTTAAATGGATAGTCTATTATTAGTTTGAGTATCCAAAAATCACATAAAATAAGAAAAAAGTACTCATCGTACAATGTATGCATAGTGATTACTCAGCACATCATTGTCAATTGCGACTACACACTCAATAAAGCAATCTCTCAGGGTACATGAAAGATTTCTTCATTTGGATCACCTCATACCCGTTCTCATCTAGTTATGTCAAATGGCCATCAACTGCATCTCAAAAGTTATTTTTCACTATATAGGTGCTATTTTACGACAGCTAAAATTAAAGCAAGATAAATTGATGATAAATGGAATTTACAATTGAAGTTCATACTACATATATTAAAGTTAGGGATGCATGAAGAAAGGTGATAAAATTTATTTTTTGGAGTTATTAGGAGTCATCTTGCTCATTATTTTGTCTGATTTAATCTATACGATTAGTAAAACCTGTCTCGTTTGCAAGATACAAATTAGTAACAACAGGCGCTTTCATAAAATTTGTTGGGCAATCAATCCAAGTATACATGGTTGGAGGTTCTACAAATTTGTTCTTAGAATTGATGGGGATTTTCTTCTAGGAAGGTATTGAGGAACTCTACTATTTTTCATAGGTATTGAAGAAAATAACAGTGCCTTTCCTCTTGCAATCACAATTGTTGAGTCAAAAAATAATAAGTCGTGATTATGGTTTTTACATTAACTACATAGTTAAGGTGAGTAAATTTATGCCTTAGAAGACCTTGGCATAATATAAGATAAACATCTAGCTTTACTTTAAGGATGTAAGACAATCTTTCCTTAGGCTAGACATAAACATTGTTTGTGACATCTCTGAGATAATTTTAAGAAGGTATAACATCGCTCTTCATCATTGATGTTGATACTATTTGTGAAAAATGTATTAGACAATGATCACCGATGAAGAACATATGTTCAAAAGACCTATGATTGAAGCAAGGAATATTAAAAAAGAGGCGTTTGATTGGCTAATAGAGCAGGATATCATAAAATGGTCATTAATACATGATGGGGTGTACAAATTTGGCACAATGACCGCATACATCATATTGTTTTAATGGGGTTCTAAGATGAGCTCGAGGCCTCCCAATCTAAGGCTTAATATGTTTAATTTATTACAACTTAGTAATTTTATTTTTAAGACATTCTAGTAATGTTTCATAGTGGACTGAAATAACTAATTCAATATCTGTTCCCTGTATGAGAGTGACTTTGCAAAGATTTGAGCATGAAGCTCGCTAATTTCCACAACAAATCTATTTTAAATTGCATTAGTATCCATTTTTTGGTAAAAGAAGTGTGTTCATGCATGTGTAAGAAGCCACTAGTATGTTATTTTCCATGTGTGCGTTCTATGACAGCCCTGGGGAGTATAAATTTTGACCATATAACTTTCATTTCAAAATATTTTATAATAGAATTTCACAGATAGACATATAAGTTGTTATTTCAAGTGATAACCTTGAAAGAGGTATGGCCACCATATGTTTATCAATAATATATCATACCTTTGCTCCCTCCTCTATTTAGAAGATGTTGTGGTAGACCAATAACCAGTAGAATTAGAATTATAAAGTGTAAGACCAAAATAACAATCTTAAGAGTTAGTAGTATTTGTAAGAATAGTGGTCATAATATTGCAACATGCCTTGATAATCTAAGTTCAAGTAGGTATTACCACTAGATTAGTAGTTAACACATTTTTCTAAATAACTTATGATGTTTTCTCATTATTATATAGGGATGGCTGAGGCTACATGTATATGAATCCGCTTCCATAGTAGGTTATGCACTACGTAAGAAGTAATGGATCCTTCACAAGCAAAAACACCTCCATGCATAGCCCCAATAGTAGGATCTCATAAAGCATCTTAGTCTGACCTGTTAATGTACTTATAACTTTTTATAAATAAAATTGAAATATAAATTTAACAATATCATAATTTTTTTAGTTAGTCTGTAGGCAATGATACTTGAAATTACTATTCATATACGAAGAGCGGGTGAGTGGACAGCCTAATGCCCATGATTTATTCTAAAATTATAGACTGTCGGCCTTAATTCTATTTAAAACATATAGTTTGTCAGATTGGACCATCTCGTAATAACTAAAATGATGAAGTGATTGTGTCCTATGACTAATACTTTTCATTTACATATTGGTAAAAGGAATACATTTTAAATTGTACATATTGTTGTTATTTATATCCATCCATATAATAAATAAATTTTATTGTTTTATAGGTGAGATTACTATCACGTTGTATGATGTACATATTATTCTTGGCATTAGGGTGGATGATGATGCCCTTATTAGTCCTATTGTTGTTGGCTCTGAGCTGCACTAGTTGATTTGGCCAAAATATTGTTGATAATTTGTTAGTTAGTATCCAAATGTATATATGTCGTACTATTAACCTAGAGAAGAGGATGTCATAGAAAATATTTTTATGGGCCTCCGCTAGTCTTACACCATCGTACCTCTTTGTTGGCTTAGATGGAACTTTTTTAACAATATATATGATAGCTTACCCCATCTCATTTTTGTAGACATATTAGAGCATATATTTTATATATGTTATGATATTTCTGACATCTAGATATATCTGGGTCACATACATATTAATAATATTTATTGCTACATGATAATTTAACTCTATTTGCTCAATATTCACTAGGATGTTGTGTACAAGCACATTTAAATAGAGAGCTAAATCTATCCACATAGCCTACCCACAATAATATAGTAAGATTTTTTCACCAACTTCAAGTGTGGTGTTTGAAGAATTTACATGTGGACAAGCTGACTCTCCATGTTCGTATTCCTAAGAATTTTTCTTGTAAGCCATTGGAATTTAGGTACATGTCATGTGAAATAATAATTTTTAAATATACCCCTTAAAATTTCATGTTAATATCCAATAAAATATATAAATGGAATGAGGATATTGTATGAAAAGTGCTAAAAAAAAAATCTACAAATGTATAAAGATGAGATTGATGGACTAAGACTGAGCCAGGAATATTCTATTTTTAGTTATTATATATATTTTCTTATAAACTATTTACATACTTTATAAGGAATCATGAGATCTGAATGCATGTTATTTAGGCATTATATATTGATGCTATTATGGTGTGGTTCCCTGAGATTTATCTTAAGAGTATGGAGGTCTGGACAAATTGTGTAATGCTTATTAGTTGAAAGTGTGTTGAGTGACATATTTAGATCATGTAATGTGACAATTTGTTTCTGTAGAGTCATATTTGTTTAGCCTACAATCATTTCAGAGGGTTAAAGGATGAGGTAAATCAGACGAAAATTAGATGTATTACTACCAAAATTACTTTTAGTTATGAAACAATCTTTGGGTCTCAGAGTTCCATTAAACCCACCTTCAAGAGATGTGAGTGTAGAAATCACATATTATTTCCAATGGTAGAAATCTTTGGCATCAATCTACCATTAATGTTGTCCACTCAACCACCAGATGCTTCCTCTGAGGAGAGACTGATGGTGCGTGTATAGCTCATAATAACTTTATATTCAATAAGTCATCTTAATAGAATTAACTCTAAGCTCATATGGGTGGAATACTTTGTTTGATCAAAGGGCATTACAAAAATATTATTATGGGGGCATGGTGAAAATATTAGTGTTTGCAACAAGGTTATGACACACGGAGTTTTCTAGATAGTAGATTAATTAAAATATATAGATTACATTGTGATCGATCGACCAATAGAGCGTGTTTCCCAATCAGGTCCTTATGGATGAAGAATTTTAAGGCCCGTGAAGATCAATATTTGAGCTTACACAATGGTCACCAGTTTACATTCCAAGAAGATCAATTATAAATGTACTAAGAAGATCTTATGTTAGCATTATGCGGAGACCAACTATTGATGTGTCGCATGAGCATGCTTATCCTTGCCCCTTAATGTATACAAGACCTTTAACATACTAGAGTACATCTTATGGTCTACAATGGAATACATATGAAGATGACCACTTTAATTTGTAATTTTAGAGCATGTCACTCTCGCACCATTGCTTTAATTCTCTTATATGGGACCAGATTTTGGTGGATCTCAATTTATATGCCAATTGCTACCCCAAGTGAAGATTATTCAATTTCACAAGAGACTATAATTATTGCAACAACTGGAGAAGAGATTGAAGAACATGTAGAGGAACATCACTTGCAAGAATAGTCGATTTGAGCACAATCAAGATGCACTCCAAGATCAGACGTCATTTGACCACATCGAAAAATATTATCATTTCAAATTTATATTTTTCTACTTTCTTGTATTCATTATTGTATAAAAGTATTGAAATTTTGTTATAAACTCAAACTATTTTAATAAAGTTCTAAACTATTTTGAAATGCCTTGTTTCATTCAAATCTTTTTATTTAACTATTTAAAAAATATATATTATACAGTGCAAAAAAAATCTAAATAATAAATCATTAGTTAACTTAATAAAAAATCTAGGTTAGAGCAAAAAACAAAAACATAATAAATCATAATTAAAGCTAAAATTAAATTTAAGACCTAACTTAAAATACAAATTAATCCTTCAACTAAAATATTATGAGTTATAATTTAAACCATAAAAAAAATTAAGTTAAGTAGTCACACTATTTTTGGCGTGGGTACACCACCTCTAAGGCACCAAATTACTCTTAGTTCCTTCATTCCTTTTATAATATGTAACTTACAAACAACATATAAAACATTTGAATAAGTATGAATATAATACAATTATCGAAAGAAAATGCAAGAAGACATATCAAACACCTCCAAACTTACACATTACTTGCCCTCAAGTAATTTCAAAATCAAAGATTAGAATTTAATAAACATTAGAGTAGATTTAGATTAAGAATTTCACCTTTTTTTAATAATTTAGCAAATATTTAGATCATAGTGATCAAGTCCCTCCCTTAGGTAGAATTCTTATAGCAAACCTCTAACATCCTGATATAACTCAGATTAATACCAGATCTACACAATTCATCTCAAATTACTTATGTGAAGTCATAATTTCATGAAATTAATACATCATAAAAATTTAGTTAGTCGTGCAGTAAAATAATATTAACTCTTTTATTATCATGTTGAATATAAAAACTTAATCTTCAATCAGTGAAACTTTTAATTCTTTGGCTTACTAGAAAGATTTATTAGTACAAAGTTTTTATTTTGCTTAACCTCAAGCTTCTCCTCCTTGATTCTTAATTTTTTTCCTTGTGAGCATGAATCATTTTTTATTTTTCTTTTGATTTTTCTTTTTTGTTAAGGAGTATATATATATGATTAAGCACATTCAATTTTTTTATATGATTTTGAATATTGATTCTATCTTAAGTCAAAATTTTAATTACTTCTTATCTTTCCTTAAAAAATTATTATTCAATCGATACTAACTAAAAATTAAATAATTTAAGTGAGTCATGACTAAATTTATAGTTCTAAGGTGTTTATTTTATAAATATTTATTTCTCTCAAAATAATTGATGAAATTTACAAGGATTAGTATTACAAAAGTTAGAGCTCATGTAATAGTGCGTTCCAAATCTTATCCACACCCTTCAAAATTTCCTATCATTGAATTTTAAGTTCTTTAGCTAGTATTAAAATTCACCTCTACTATTATCTAGCTCTACACCGTAATTTATATTAAGTCTAAAGTTAGACATTTACTTCAACCTATAGAGAAATATAAACACATTAATCCTCCCCAAACTTATTTTTGACCCTAAACATGCAAATACAACAAAACATGTAGACGAGCGTAGTAAGATAGAAGATGAATATACAACAAAAGGAAATTATATTACTAACTATAACTAATAACACTTGTGAATATGTAAACATCAACAAAAATATAAATATGTAGTTAAGGTTCAAGATTCAATTCATAAGCCAAATTTCAACATCTAGCTTAAATACTATGTGAGAGGTAGGCTACTCTAGGGATTTTAACATGTAAAAGCCATACACAGTAACACCAAAAATTAAAGAATATACTTTGGTTTGCCTTTCGATAAGCTCTTAGTTTCACTTCCTCAGCCTGATCAAACCACACATGAACATAATAAAGCAAACAATCATGCAATCACATTATAAGATAATGCTTGGGTTGCATCCCAAATAGTGTTTGGTTTTATGTCCTCAACTAGAAAAGGTCAAATTAAGCCTCAAGGTTTTCTCCATGATCAAATATCTAGTTTAATAATTCTTGATTTATTGTCCAATTTTTAAATTTCCCATGAGACTTTTCTAAAAAATTCATTTGTGATATGGTATTATTTCTTTTTTTGAAATACAATTTTTTTTTACCCGACTTCTCATTTAAAATTTCTTGCAACCATTTTATTTTCAACCTTAAAAAATAGTTAGGGATATAAGTAGGTGGCGGCATAAGATCATAAATTTGAAAATTTACTTCCTCATGTTGTGCTCTAATAGTTAACTCCACTTTTTTCAAATCAATGTTTGACCTACCAGGCAGGAGAAAAGTTTAGCCGAAATAATTGGGATCTTCATATCTTCCTTCATATCCAACATAATGAAATCAACAAGAAAGATGAACTTATCTAATTTCATTAGGATATTTTTTTAACCCCGGGTTAACCTCACTTTCTAGCCAACCCTATTCCTCAACTTACATAAAACATAATGAAATCAATAAAGAAGATGAATTCATCTGTTATCTTCAAAACATATTCAAAACCCTCTACTGACTTTACTTTCTGGTCAACTCTATTCCTCGACTTATATCTAATTGGATCTACTTGAGCAAAAACTTCAACTAAACCCTAACTCAACAAAACTAAAACCTAACTAAATAAAAATTGAAATCCAAATCAAAATAGACCTAATTATAGCCAACTTCAGCAAACCCTATAATTGACCTAAAAATGAGCCTAAATCAACATACACCTCAAAAGTATTATTTTCTCTCCAGATTATCGTAGGGATTAAAAATTTATTCTAGACATTGCATGATATTTATTATCACATACAAAGACCAGGCAAATAAATTTAATGGTTGTATGATAATTTTTTTACCTAAAAGTTTTCAATTCAAGTTTTCAAGCATTAATAGTGCTTTATGCTCCCTAAAATTATCATTTTCTCCATAGGCCAACTCGGTGATCAAAATTACATTCCATAAATTTCATCATCTTCATAATCACATATGAGGAGAATACAAACTAGTTTGGTGGTAATCATACACAATTTTTTGCAAACTTTTGCACTTAGGGTTTTCATGCATGAAAATTGGTCCCATATAAAAATTTTTCGGTTGAACATTTTTTCTTAAAATGGATCGTGAGGTTGCGTTTGGATCATTAAAATCTTTCAAATGAATCCTTTTATTCTCAAATATGATTCTGTTTGAAGTTTTGTTATGCCAACGATAATTTGGATAGTCATTTTGATATTAAAAAAAGTTATTACAATAATCAACTCAAAATAATTCAAGTTGAAACCAAACTTCAAACAAACTAAATATGACCTTAAAATATTTAATTTAAATCATTAAAACAAACAAAAAGCTCCAACTCAAAATCCATCAAATTTTCTATCCTGTGGTTAAAACTACACTTTGTCTTGAAATTTCTTAAGATGTGGCCCACTTTGTCCAAAACCAATTACAAGACCAAATTTCTTATATTTTTTTCCCTACTAAATAAGCATAAGTTATAAGTTTTTGGTGATAACCACCATAACTACTTATTCACTTTAAATTGAATTTCTTAAGCTAGAGGTAACCTTTTTTAGAACTGATTGGACCACCAAACTCCTTGTATTTTTCTCTTTGAAATGAGGTATGTTTTTATTTTCATCCTAACCATCATAACCGTCTTGAATTTTGAATTCTGCTCCATCCATAATTTAAAAATTCTTCATTTCTCTTCCTTCAACCACTCCCCTAAAATCTAAACCTTAAACCCCTGCATTCTACTGAGATACTCAATACGCATACACTCTCTCTTGGCCAAAAGCTCTAACTCCCCCCTCCTACTCTATCTTGGTCAAAAAAACAACATGCCTCTATCCTCTCTCCTATCCCTCTACTCTCCTCTTGTCTCCTTTTGTCTCCTCTCCCTCTCATTTCTCCACTAAAATGAGTGCATCATCAAAGGAAGCAAAGAGCATCTATCATCCAGAGAAAGAAAGGCACATCCCTGAAAACATATAATCAAACAATTCTTATTCTTTCTCTCTCTTTAAGTTTTATACAATGTATACTAGAAAGTTTGGTGTATCAACCATCTTCTTCCCTTTCTTTTCATTTTCTTATCATGGATGACCCATCCTCTTCAATTTTTCTCTATTCCCTCACCAAAATAAGTCATATCCCTTTATTCCTCCTATTTTTCCCACCTTTTCTCTTCATTTCCTCACCCAAACTAAGCTTTATCTATTTTTTCTTTCCATTTCCCAACCTTCTCTCTCCACACCTCACCCAAATCTCACATTTTCTTCCTATTCATCACCAAAATCGAGCCCCTATCCCCTTATCTTTCCATTTCCTCACCTTCTCTCTACATTCCTTCCCCAAATAAAGCCCTCATCTCCTTCTCTCACTATATCTCACCCAAACCAGGCCCCTCTCACCCATACCTAAAAATTCACACACTACACAAGCTAATCACCTCACTTCACTCCTACCCAAAAAATCCACACAAACCCACACTAATCTCCTCACTTCACTCATATCCAAGAACACACTAACCTACCCTAACCTTAATCTTTTACCTACCCTTCCTCTCACCCTACCCGAGCCCAAACTAGCCCTACCTGAAACCCTAAAAACATAAAGACTAGCCCCATCCTCCAAACCGAGTCAAAGAAGAAAAGAGAGAAGGGATGAGAGAACACGCATTTCAACTGAATAAACATCAACTGAAATAACCACTCAATAGAAGTGATCTAACAAAAAGAAGTGATCTACCACACAAAATCCGATTAGTAGGAAAGAGCGGGGGAGGAATAAGATTGTAAAGCGTCACCAGAATACCCACTCACAACAGAGAATAGCTGTCGGAGCCACAAATCCATGGAGGGTATTCACCAATGGCAGAAAAATCACAGGAAGATCAACTTATGTGATTTAAGTTATTACAACTTACTAAAGCCTGTAACTCCGGATTTACTAAGTTTTGAGATGGTTAAATCCTAAACAACATTTTACCATGGATTTGATAAAATTATTAGTAAATTTAATCCTAAAATATATTTTACATATCTAAAAGTTATAAATTTATGCATTTACGTAAATAGCACCTAATTCTTATGTATTTACATACCAAACATTTAAAACATTATTTCTATATCCATACCACGCAAACCTTTCACATCATATTAGAAATATTACTTTTTATCTTCTCAAAAGTGCATTAATAAGCCTATTCATGCAGAGGAAAGATGACATATATATATATATATATATATA
>NW_018164692.1:275570-352652 GCF_001263595.1 Phalaenopsis equestris
ATATATTTATTTATTTATTTATTTATTTATTTATCTATTTATTTATTTATATGAATCACTGAAAAAATATCTGGATTCTTTCTAAGAACTTCCTTCCAAAATTTCTTCCAATCTGTGGGTCTTTGGCGGAAACCCAATAAGTGCATGGCAATAAACAAATTTAATTTCAAAACCCACCCTGCCATTTCTTAAAATTCCTTTTCCGAAAAAATAATTTGGCAGCACTCAACTTGTTCATTTGGAAGTTTTGCATGCACACCACACTTTTCTTATATATTTAAACATCTAACCTCTATATTTTAATTTTTAAATCGCTAATTTACGTTTAAGAAGACGTATGTGTTTCATTTTTTTAAAGTAACTAACATTGATATTTTTATATGATATAAAAAATTTGATTGTCATAATTGTAAATTTAATATGTTATCATATGTAATATAATGACTCCGGATGCATTCGTAGTCCAATGGTGAGACGCCACGTGTTCTTAACACGGGCCAATGCCAGTGTATTGTGGTGGGGCCCACTTAACACGTGGCGTCCTACCATTGAACTCCTAACATAAATCTGATGTAATTAATGTTATCTCCATTTGGAGCAGAGTCCAAATGCTCTACAAAAAGCAGATCTTTTAATAACTACCCATAAATTAGATTATTTACTTAATTAACCAATTCTTATTTTAAACATAAATAAGGAAAACATTCAGAATTTATGAAATATTTTTTCCCCTTAGTGCTTATAAAATATTATTGTAGAAATAGAAAAAAATTTACAATTTTCAGCATTTTTGTTTACATATTTAATTTACCTCTGACTTAAAGATGCTGAATGAAGATGCTGCATGCAATTGGGAAGGTCAAGACAGAGGGCTCAATTATGATGAAGACAAGACATGGCTGTTATAATTTGATAATGGTGGCTTTCACATGCAGCCATTTGTAATACTTCCAATTTTTTTTAAAACTGGTCCTTAAGGAGAGAGAGAGAGAGAGAGAGAGAGAGAGAGAGAGAGAGAGAGAGGGAGGTCATTTAAGTGATTTAGTATACTTGATGAGTAGTCCAATTCTCATTTATAGAAACTTTTAAATTATTTTTGTTATAATTGGAAAGGCATGAGCAAATGGCAAAATTTGAAAAATGCAGTACATAAATGAATAATATATGAATATTTAATTTAAGATTTGGTTATATAGATTTAAGAGCCCAATGTAAAAGGCTCATTTATGTTCATGAAAGAGGAATTATTACTTAGGGTTCTAATTCAATCCATTTGTTCATATGTATGAACTTATTTATTTCTTGCTTTTTATAGAATCTCGTAGGTAATTTTATTAAACGTCAAAAAGATAAGGAATCCATAGTCAGTTCTATTAAACCCATATATAAATAAAAAATACATCAATGCAGGTCAACGCAACAAAATAAAATCTAAGAACCATCAAACCGGTAACAACCACATTTACAACTCAACTCAACAAACAATTAAAGATCATTAGAAACCATTCTAATATAAGGAGCATTTATATATCACCATGAACAAATAAAGCAATATCTCTTGTCATATTGGTACTCACTGAGATATTGCAAGAAAAAAGCATTGGTTTTAGCTGCCCAATTAGTCGGCCTATTACCTACCCTAGGAACATAAGCCCACAGCACCCGTAAATAAGAACTAAGAGCCAAAAAAAAAGTCAACTGAACAACAATATTCCAAGGATAATCCAAATGTAACGAGTAGAATTTCCACATCAGAAGAGAATCAATTTCAACCCACACAAGCTTCTAATTGCACTTATAAACAATAATCAAAGCATTAACAATGGCCTCAACTACCATAACTAGAGGTGAACCAAGAATTACAAATACCTTTATAATTTATGCACATACCACCCACACCAGCTTAATCAGGTTTCCAACTTCCATCTATATTTACCATAATAAAACCTTTCATAGGACTGTTCCAAACAACCAAAGATGCTTTCAATTTATGAGACAGAGGAACATGCATATTAAACTTCCTGAACAATTTAATAATCAAATTGCTAGCCTTTTTAAACTTCCCAAATTTAAGACACTTATAAAAGTAGCTAGTAATCATATTAAAAGTAGTAGATGGAACAACTAACTTGTCATTATCATTCTTGGCCCACCAAATGAACCGGACAACAATAATAGGGATGATAGTATAAAAATCATCTCCCAAAACTTTCCTATCAATAATATAACCAGAAATTGAATGACATAAGCTTCTTCCCTTTCTTCTGCTAAAGAAACTGTAAACATAATTCCATATAACAGTAGCAAATTGCATTATATAAATATATGCTCCAAATCTTCCTCATGTGGTCTATAAAGAAGACAACAAGAAGCAATTCTCAAACCTTTAAGCTTCAAGATGACATCATAAGCTAATAAGCTAACCTCTTTATTTCTTGCTTAATTTACTGGGAGTTTATCAAAAGCTCGATAAAATATTTATTTAATGATGACCTTAATTTATGTTATGCATGAGTAATTTACAATATTATGTTAGTTTTCGTTTCTATTTTGGGATTTTAAAAATGAGGTATAATATTAGAGGAGCAAGTATGATGGCACTATCAAGCAATTAACTTAATATGCAAATTAAAAATATTTTACTTATAAACATTTGAACTTCACCAAATACCATAAATAATAGTACTAATAAATTATTCTCCTTTACATTCAAGCTCATAAAATTTTTTGAGTTTAGTTAAAAAGTTTAATTTTTAATAATAATATCAGATATGTAATTAATTAGACTCAATTAAAGTTGTATTGTGAATCAAAATTAATAAGAAAACAAATAAATAAAATTAGCCAAAATTTTAAAACTCATATCATCCCAAGCTCGGTTTGTACTCAATATAAAATTAAATGAATAAATTTTCATAAGTTTTTCACTTAACTTGAATATGTTTATTTATGACCTTATATTATGATCAATGAGACATAAAGAGGGAAATAATGATGTGCCCACTTCCAGCTTTCTATAATCATGTTATAATTGTCATTAAGGCCTACTTGATCAAAATTCTAGAACATCTCTTTCTTCAAAATTATGGTTTTCGATTGCTCAATGAACGATTTTAGGGGGCATATAAAGCTAAAAATATTTGCTAATTTATAATCATTTTCTCTCCACATAAACTTACTTTCAATGTGTTATCATCAAATCAATTAGATATAGCTTTCTACTTTCTAAAAAAAAATTGTGAGAGAAAAATCCCTTCTAACCATTAGTCAAATCCTTTCACAACAAACACCCATTACCTACTTTTATTCAAAAAACCTACAAGTACACTAACTAGAGAAGTTGATGAACTTTTTTCTTACAACTCTAAAATTTGAGAAAGTAAAACAACATGCATATAAGAAACAAAAGTTTAACATGGTTTGATAATTTGACTACATCTACAATAGAAAAACTCACTAAAATTGAGTGAGAAAAACATTCAAATCTATCTCGAGATCCTCGTTCATGTACAAAATTTTCTACAACCTAGAAGAGTTGTTTATGAAATGACTTACAAGTGATGATTATCTAAGTTTATAGAGAGATATATTCATCTCCTACCATTAATTATCAGCCATCATTAAATACTTTCATAGCCTCTATAAAAGATTTATATCGTATCCTCCATCTTATTTTGTAGACTTTATGAAAACCTCAATTTAGACTCTTATAGTAGCCACATTTTAAGACTTCTGACAAAAGTGAGCCATCATTTTCAAAAATCTCCACCTTGATATGCTTTCTCCAAAAAATGATGTTTGCTTATATTGTGCTCTTAAGTTTTAGAAACTCACGAGATATTATCAACAACAAATAGTTAGTTCTAACGAGCATGTCATAGTAGAATGTTCTTTTCAACTATTGTTTCTTTAATAAAGTGACATCAAATGATGATGTAATTGTCGAAATCTTAAGAGACAATATTATTTACCAAACAAATGGCTTGTTGGCTGTTATAGAAAATCTTTATTTTCATGACTACACTAAATTATTTGATCAAATTATTAAGCTAATTGACTTTTGTGAATGCTTTTGTTATTTTTATATTCTCAATCATTGTAGTGGATAAATCAACTAAGGATTACAATGTTGATCACCAACTTCTTTGCCCTTTTTCCATGGCAAATATAATTATAGATATATAGTTGATGATCAATACTTATCACTACGGGAAAAAGCCTGATTAGCATCGGACATTTCTGAAGCTAATTAGGTCATTTTTCAATGTTAATTCAAATTAGTGTCATTTTTTTTACGTTAAAACGAGCGTCACTAATTTATTTTGTGTCGATATTAGCGTTGAATTTTAATTTGCATTCGAATTAGTATTGAAAACAGCTTTCACTAGAAAATATTGTCGAACAAGCAAGCAACGCTGGCGTAATGATGCAATAGCATAAAAAAATTCTGCCGCTAATTAACATCGAACAAGGCCAATGCTAATTAGTGTCGGCCATATCCAACACTAATCAATGTCGGACTCTTTTTTTATGCAATTGCTTCGTTTTAGCTACAACTTGTTTCATTGGCTAATTGTAGATTTTAGCGTCGTAATTTTCCGATATTAACTTGTAAAAAACAAAAAAATATATATAAAAGAATGATTAGCTATCCACATACATACACATAACAAACACAATCAACATAATAAGGTATTTATCTATCATCACAACTAATAAAAGAAATCTCCAACATACACATAATGATATCAGATCAGATTAAATATAAATGAATTAATATGTCAGAATTCACAACACCAAAAATTGAAAGTTCTTACAATACAGAATGAAATATATAGAGAACATCTTCAAAACAAAAAAAAAAAACCCTCATCATCATCCTGCTCCTCCTCCTCCTCCTCCGTGACTCCGTGACCACACCAGGATCAGGTGTAATCAAGCGCCTGATCGACAGCTATGGCGTGACCACAACAAATTAGGGTGTGACTACGCCGACGAAGTGGCAAACATTTTTTAAAAGCAATTTCTTGCTAATTTGAGGCTATGGCTATAAAAATTGATTTAGAGCATCTTGAAAAGTAGTTTTTTGATCACTAGGAATGGTTGGAGTAGATATTGAGGGACTTAGTGAGAGAGAGAGAGAGAGAGAGAGCTTTTCTCTTAGGGCTTTTTTCCTTGCTTGAGTTTGAAGTCCTAACAGTAGTCTTTCTTCTTTTCTTTTCTTTTTTTTTTTTCTTATTATTCTAAAGAGAAGATTGTATAAAGGGGAGAGCTTCTACTTTGGTGAAGAGGACAAGTTATTTTGTAAGTGTTTACTTTCATGTTTTACTTGCAATAATGATTTTCCTGGACTTATTTTCTATCGTTCTTTCTATCATGGGTAGCTAAGTTCTCTTTCGTGCCTCTGTGATGTAAGTATCATGGTTTTTATGGTTTTCTTTGGTTGTTTTCCCATGACGTTGTAATGAGCTTTCATGTGAAAGTTGTGTTAACCTTTGGATTTCGTTTTCTCCTGATTTGGCAGTCAAGATGTTAACATCTTTCGTGATCTATGACTTCTGCCCAAAGCGTAGAAGAATAAATGGTTTAACCATAAAATCCTGGCAGAATAGGCATATTTTATTTAGAATTTTCAACCTAAAAAGATGATTGGACAAATCCTGGGTAACGACATGGGGTTAAGCAAAACTTAACTTCCTGAGCTTTCTATTCTACATCTAACCTAAGCATAGGCTTAAGAAGAACATTTTATCCCTGTTTACAATTATCATGCAGGGGAACATCTAGGAAAACCACAAAACACCACGACACCTGAATCACATAAGTGCGGGCCTCATCTCTCTTGAAGAATCGTAAGATTTTTATCATTGTTGTTTTCTTTAATTTCCAGCTCGTGCTTTTTTTTTGTTTGTGCATAGAATTGTAGGAATTCAACCTTTTTCTTGTGATCATGCACTTTAGACATTTAGTAAACTAGAGATTCACTCGTTAGAATATTTCTTAGCCCTTTCCTCGTAGGATTGATATGTAGTGCTATGAATATGCATTATTACTTGATACGTATAATTGTGTGATACGGCCGACTTGCTTCAATGTAACTTTTTGAACCGTCAATATATAATAATGCTTCCACTTCTAATTTTTTACTTTAAGTTTGATTGGGATAACATGAATTAACTCAATCAACCAATATATGATTAATTCAATTAGATTCCAATTTTTTGTGGAGTTTCATGTATAAATACTTCATTTTAACAAATATTTTGGGGATTTTCTTGTATGCTCGTTCTTTATAAATTTCAAGCCTCTCAATTTTCTTACATGTTTGGTTTTCTATTATTTTATTGATTTAATAAATATATCAAAAACTTCGTCATTTTACTTCATGGCATATTTCCTACATATCTTAAGAGTTCATTATTAAAATAATAAATTAATGTTTATCTCTTAATTAAGCATTTGGAGAAGGTCCCCAAACATCAATATCAATGTCCTTTTGGTATGATGGATCATAATTCTAAATTTGACTTTGTTTCATTTAGACAACATGTTTGTAGAAGTTTTTTTTTTTATATTCAGTGCTTCTTTGTATACCTTTCAATGCCAATTTCTGCAAAGCTTTCACCCTACTATGCCACAAGTTGTTCAGAAGTTGGAAAATACTATATGAGTCATATTTTGAACTATTACTAATAGATATTATACTTGTGATTGTATGGCCATCAAGAAAATATAAATTTTCATTCTTACCAACACGACTAAAAGTTCTCCTCATATTACGTTTAAAATCCGCCTTTCGAGGCTAGTTCATAGCTACTAGAATCTTGGATCTCTAGTGAGACTAGGTTTTTATATATATTAAGAATATATATAACTTTTAAAAATCATTTAATTATACCATTATACATCTCTTATAATCATGCCCCTATATCTTTTATTTAACAGGCATTATCATTATCCATTCACATAACTATGCCATCAAGCTCTTCCAAATGTATACATATATAATAGGAGCATCTAGAGTCTA
This sequence comes from Phalaenopsis equestris, assembly GCF_001263595.1. Classification (NCBI taxonomy): domain Eukaryota; kingdom Viridiplantae; phylum Streptophyta; class Magnoliopsida; order Asparagales; family Orchidaceae; genus Phalaenopsis; species Phalaenopsis equestris. The sequence continues at coordinate 282,598 of NW_018164692.1, forward strand.
ACATATAGTTATCATATAAGCTACATGAAATTAAAATTAAAAATGCATATTCTTCTTGTGTTATGTTTGCATTGATGTTATCCTTCTCAAACAATCCTTCTTCCATTACTTTTATTATTCATTGTATATACACATTTATCTTTTGCAGGATATCTCCATTTTGATTCACTTTTTGACTTCTAAGATATCCATATCCCTTGCCAAATTTATCATATTTTTAAATTATTTTTCTTACATATAGATATTATTAGTTCTTCATATGTAACAACATCGTGATCAAGATGATACTTACTTTGATACACATTGTTCGCCAAAGCATTAAGAAAATAATGAATTTCACATCATCATTGTCATATATTAAATTCATGGTTAAACTATTGTTTGTTTTATATTGAGAATTTAATAATTAACTTTAATGTCAAAATTCTAAAGATCTATGAAAATTGTATTTATATTTTTTTATTAAGAATTGAATTCGTCATCTAGTTTAATCCAAATGCCTCTTACAAAATACTTTCAAAATAAAGTGTTATGGGTCCTCTAAATGAAAGAACTTTTTAATAGGCTAGAGTAAATTTCTTAGTTTAATTTTTGTCATGAAGTTTGTCTTCTAGTTTCATCCAGGGGATTGTTACTAGGTGTTTTCACTGTAAAGTACATTTGTTCATTCATAATGCATGATCAAATCTTGCCATACGCATAACAATTCAAAAAGTTTTAATCTTCATTCAAAAAATGCTTGGACCTTGACTCTATTGCAATATAAAATTTTCTCAAATAAAAAAATCCAAGACTTCATATTACAACATGATAAATTTGTTAACACATATAAAATTTTTCACTTTAAATTTTGCTTTGGATTGCATGATTTTCAAAATGTAACAATATAGGCATTCCATTATGATTTTCAAGTTGATTAATATGCTTAATGGTGATTTTCAATATATAACAATATAGGCATTCCATTATGATTTTCAAGTTGATTAATAAGCTCTATGGTGATTTTCAATATGTAACAATATTAAGCATTCCATTATGATTTTCAAGTTGCTTAATATGCTTATCAACCATTAGGAACAGATTTCTTATGTCTGGCAAAAATGGGTCTTTAAAGCATATTGGCATGGTGAAACAAGTTGGAATCACGATCAAGCCAAAACTTAATAAATTGTATTAACTGGCTACATATTGAATCTAATCACTTTGCATACTTGTTTGATGGCCTTCTTCTTATTCAAAAAGTTGAAAGAATTCTCAACTCCTTAAACCTTTGTTGACATGATTTTGATTGCCTAAATAAAAAGTGTTTGTAAGCCGCTTAACATGTCTCTTGTAAATTCACATTCATAAGAAAAAAAAGATTTTATATAAGTGATGATTTCTATAGTAAAAACAATAAACGCTTGAAGAAAATATCACTCAAATTATCTCTTGAAATCCTCCACATAAATTTGTTATTATAAGCCTCAAATGCACCTTGTAGGATGCTTTATATAAGAGTTAAATTATGAACAACTTAACTCAAAACATTAATGATCAACCTTCATTAAAGAACTAGATAATCTCTATTATATACTTTAATTTGTTGTTGTCATTTTTAAAGACTTTGTCGCAGTGTATTCATGATTTTATGGTAGAAGTAAGGGACCATTTTCCAACATATGTGATTGTCAATTTGAGCTTAGGCGGCCCTCAATGCCATGAGGAAGTGAATGAATAAGACTTTCATATAAATGATTCAGTTTATGTGAGCACAAGCCAGTTTCAATAAGCTTGAGCCAGACTAATCAATCAAGTTTGAGCTTGGCTTCAATCAAGTTTGAGATAGTTATACAAATTTGAAGTTGCTCTCAATTAGGCTAGTATGAAAGACAAATGATCATAGTGTTTGTGACTATTTTATGACATAAAAAAAAATTACAATTTTTAGAATAATGAAAAATCTAGTTCAACCAAGAAAGAGAACTAGAATTTTTATTTTATAATAAATTTAAACTTAAATTATTTAATTCTAATAATTATAAGTGAATTTTATATTAATAAGTTTTAAACAAGTTGACTCTAAAAACAATATTCGTGTTGAGCATGTTCATTAGTTCATCAAGCTCAAATCATGAATAATTTATTGAATGAAGCCCAAGCCAAGCACTCAATTGTAACTCCGACTTATTCTATTAGTATCACTCATTTGACTTGGTTAAGATCTTGGCCTACAAAGTCAAAATTGAGATACAACAATTAAAATTTTGATTTATGTAATTGATGAATAAATCTTCAATCTAAACTTATATGGAAATCATAAGATATCTAATTTTTTTCCTCAAAATTAAAATTTAAACACATTTATAACTAAATTTTTTGGGCATTTGTGACCATAAAGTGTTGATTTAGACATAAAATACAAAAAATAATAAAAATATTTATATAAAATACAAAGAATTCAAAATATTTAGTTATCTCTTCTTTTATAATATGTAATTATGGAAAATAAAAAAAAAGGGCCTTCATAGGAATCCACGCACATGTCAGATGTCACATGCAAGCGAATATGACAAACAATAATATTAATTTGTTCAGATTTTTGTCTCGGCTGCCGTAGCTTTCTCAACCCACGAGCTTCAATAATTTTAATTAATATTTTAGATACAAATAGTTGGGCTCCCCAACTCTTTTCAATGTATTGGTTGGCCGGTTCGCGCCTAATTTTTTTGTGCGGACGGAGGTTATTCGTGAGTTATTTTCAAGTTATTTCTGAGTTATTTAAATAAAATAGCCTGAAAATAACTCAGGAATAATCTCAACCGCATGTAGAGCTACGCCAGGAGTCCGGACAGAAAATGCACTCCCGATTCGCATTTGTCCAGGTTTGATTTGACAGACTAATATTAATTTCATTAATATTAAAATTTTTAATAATATTATTACTGATGCATCCTCAAAAAAATTGTCATCTAGCCGGAATTTTTAATGTATTTTTTAATAATAAATGCCACCAAAATCAACATCAGTAAGCTTATATGGTCAAACCAGGCCTAGATTAAGCCATTGAAGAATATTTAGAGGCTTTATCGATCATTGTCGATCATCACTGCTTGCCACCGACAGCCCTAGCATAGAAACATCGTAATGTATAACACCAAAAATGAAGACCCGAAGATAATTTTTTGTCTTTGCAGCTGTCAGCTGACGTCGAACATCACTGGCTGTCACTGCTTGTCGTCGTCGACCTCATGCTGCCTGCGACCTCTGCTTGCAAACTTCGTATCCCAAATACGATTATGATATATAATACTCGTATTGAAGACCTGATGATAACTACTAGTCTCCGTAGCCGTTGGCCACCTTCGATTATTGCCCATCAACCACCGTCTGTCGGCCAGCGTTGATCACTGTTGATCGTCATTACCTTGTCGTTGCCAACCTCTTGCCACCAAAAAACCCTACTTACAAATGTTGTATCTCAAATACAGCTGTAACATGCGCTCATATTGAACACCAGACGATAATTTCAGGCCTCTATAATTGTTGAACAGAGAAATTTTTTTTCCTTTTGTCAGACGAGTCAAGTAAAATAAGAAAATAATTATAGATACTTTTTATGAAAAAAAATTAAAATAGTACATCTAAAAAATAATTTTTATAAGAAAATTTAGATTTAATTAATATAAATATCAAATTTTAGCTGTTAGATATACATAAAAATTATGTGGTATGTATAAAAATTTTCCAATTTATTAATTTTTTTATATATATTTTTTTTAATTTCCCAACTTAATATAAGAGAAATTTCAATCTTTTAATAAAATTTAATATATTTATCACTGAAGTCGCCGACACTTGCAAATAGAAGTTCCGCAATCGCTTTTTTATACAAATTGAAGTTGGTTGTGAAGCTTTCAATACATAAAAAATGTCATTTTCGCAAACATAACTTTGAAAATATTTTATTGTAGGAACAAATAGTACGTTCCGGGCTCCGGATGTATCTCACGTAGAGCGGTAGAGATATGTCCGGAGTCTAATGAAATCATGTCACATGGAGGTGACAGAAAAATAAAGAAAAATTCATTTTAGCACAAGGGAATATTCCCGCCGTGTTATGTCGCGTTATTCATATGTTATTGTGGTGGTATTCATGTATTATTGTGTTCTGTAAATATTTCTGGTGTTAAAATAACACAATATATTAATACCACCAGGATAACACCTAAATAACGCGGAATAATACGAGAGGAATATTCCCACGTGTTACCCGGCCGAATCACAAAAAAATGAGTTTTCTTTTTCTTCTGTCAGCTCCACGTGGAGGTGATTCATTGGACTCCGGACATATCTCTACGACCGGTCCTTGTCCGTCTTAAAACTAGGATTTATACATAAATTGATGAATATATAAGAATTGTGTGGTATGAATGTAAATTCCCCAAATTAAAGTTAAGAATTTAATATCAAGGTATCATTTATTATATACTAAAAGTAATGAAAAATTTGCAAACAAACACTCAATTTTTAAGTATTTACATATCTAACTCCTATACAATGCATTTAAAAGTTAAATAAGTGTTATTTTTTGGGGCGATGTAAAAAATTTGGGAGGTATAAATGTAAAAAATAAAGTTTTGATGCTAGATATATAAATACATAGCAATTGAGTGGTGTTTATCTAAATGCCCCAAAATAAATTGATAAAACAATGCACAACTACTTATTTGACCACTACTAAAAATAAACTATTTAATTAAGTTCATAAGAAATAAAAATTTTCATTCATATTAAAAACTAATATTTTATCTTGTTAGGAGGTGACTACCATGCCTAATTCTATTATCAAACTAAAATGATACAAACTCGAAGACTCAACTAGATAACAGACAAACAACAAAATAGAACAATCTAACAACAACCTAGAAAAGAAAACGAACTTCAAGAGGAATCTCAGAGAAACAAAACAAAACCCTAAAGGAAAGACGGACGCATTTTATACTACAATCAACAGCTCCAATGGTTCACATCTCCAAACAACAAATATCCAATCAATAACAAAAAGAAAAATCTCAAAATGATCATCAATTATCTAAATAGAAAGCTTGAATAAAGAAGCTCCAAAGATGCAAAAATATAGCAACATCTATCCAAATCAACGTCTAGATAAACTGTAGTAGCAAAACAAACAAAATCAAGTGCTGCAAAAACTACAACCAAATTAAGATAAAAAAAAGATGCCCACCACCCTACCAACATACCCATTTAAATCTCCTCTAACAAAAATCTTTTGTTCAAGAGGTATCATTTGTATTAATTCTTTTAGGTCATTCCAGAATTTTTTTTTTTTCAAAGCCATTTTTATGTATACTTGGGAGCATAACATTAAAAACCTTAGTATCAACAACAATCTTTAGGGCTATAATTTTATCTCTAATTCTATTAATTTTTTATAACATTAACTTTCAAACTCTTTTCTATAATTACACCTATACCATTTCTATTGCTACTCCTTCCTGAATACCAAAGTTTAAAACCTAAGATATCTATCTGCTTAGCCTTATCTCTAACACATTTAGTTTCTTGAATATGATTGATACTTTCTCTACGATATACCTAGTGATTTAGGGTGGAGGAACTGTCGTCTGATGTTTTGCATACTCGTTGATTCTTCTTTAGAGATGGTCTGTCTGACGATGGGTTCTTCTGGCATCATGGGATCAAAAACTTGTGCACTGTACGGACTTGGCATGAAGTTGCGCCTCTCCTTCTTGTCTTCCTCAGGATCAAAGTTTTCTATCCTCAGGATGGGGTATGCTTCCCCAGGGGTATATTCTAGAATCTGAAACTCAAACTCTATCAAATTCTCCTCCATGGGCTATGGCAAGAGTTCATATTCTTTCTGTCTCTTGAGTCTCTCTAGTCATTTGTTCAGATTTATTCATTGAGTACGGGTCAACCCCATTTTTATTTTGGTTAGCCCTACTATGGAGGAATCCATAATTTCTTGTACAGAGGTGACTACTACTGATTTTAGTCTTTTTCTATCAGTAGTTAGTCTTTGTTTTGTTTTCTTCCATCTTCATCTCGATGGTTTGTTGTGATCGAGCATTAAACACCAAGATGGGTTCTTTTTCTTTGGCCTCCACTTGACCAACGATGGAAAACAACGGGCCATTATACAGTATTTCCACATGCGTTATGTCAAAGTCAAAATGGATCCTTGCTCCTCTTTGCACGCACCTGAGGTCCAGAGCCAAGCGCACACCACTACAAAAATTAAAAACAATTCTAGGCTCCAACATTTTCCTATGAAGCATAAGGAAAATGTCAGTGTGTCCATCAAGTTTGTCGTGGTGATTGTTTATTTGCTTATGTATTTGCTTAACTTTGGTTTGTTTGTCACTTTCAATTTCACATTTGTTTAGTTCCAGATTCATTTGTAATTACAAAGAGAGGTTCAAAGATATAAATTTAATGAACAGGAGTGTTTTCTAAAAGCAAGAATTTCAATTTGCAAGTGGAAAAGAATTAAAAAGAAGCAAAAAATTATTCATGTTATTTTTTCATTAATTCATTTTAATTGTTTCCAGTTTACAAAGTGGGATTTTTTCTTTTTCATGTTGCGTAATATTTTTTCAAATACTGTCATTGGTTGGGTATAATTATTTCTCCTTGAAAACTGACTAGCTGGTAGGATCCCTCTGAGTATGACTTTTCGACAATATACGGGCACTCCCATGTTGGTTTGAATTTCCCGCCTATTTTATGGTGGGTCAGGATAGGTCTTTGAAGTATAAAGACCAAATCATCGATTTGGAATGTTCTTGGACAAACCAACTTGTAAGCACGTATCATTTTTGTTTGATATAATTCCAAGCGTTGCTGAGCTTACAAGCACTTGCCCTCCAAACTGTCACGATCTTTGAGCCTTAATTTTGCATTTTCTTCTTCATTTATATTTTTAGCAACTGCTACTCTGAGAGAGAGAGAAGTTGCACCTCGAATGGAAGCACTGCTTCGAAGTCGTACACCAGAGCAAATTATGTTGTCAGTGTCGATGTTTGGTATGTGGTATGGTAAGCCCACAAAGCTTCTGACAACCGCTCATGCCATTGCCTTGTGTTGCAAGTTAATTTCTTTTTCAATATTTGAACCAATTTCTTGTTAAAGGCTTTGGCTAAATCGTTAGCTTTGGGGTAATAAATTGTTGAATATTTATAATATATTCGATGTCTCTGAATGAAGTTGTTTATTTTTGTGTTCTTGAAGGTTGTCCCGTTATTTGAGATTATCCTTCGAGGGAGTCCAAATCTATAGCCAATTTGTGTCTTGTATAACTGGAGGACTTGATTTGCTTTGACTTCTCTGAGTGGTACTACCTCTGGCCAATTGGAAACGTAGTATGTAGCGGCAATGATAAATCGATGGCCTAGGGATGATGGAGGGTATATAAGGCCCACTACGTATGTGCCCCAACACTCAAACGACCACGATGCAATTGTTGAGTGTAGCTTGTTCGGAGGTTGGTGTAAGATCACCCCATGCACCTAACACTGATGACACCTCTTAGCAACTTCCAAGAAATATGTTATTATTGCCAGCAAATAGTATCCAAGTTCTTTTATTTTCATATTCATTTTTGGCCCCAACTGGTGTGCACCGCAAAGGCCTGAATGAAATTCTTTCAGGACGTCTCGGACTTTGGATTTGCTCAAATACCACAACCACATCCGGTCATAAGACCTGCAAGAGGACGTTGTTCACTAGGATGTAGGATAACACTTGTTGTTCGATTTGATTTGCAGTAGAACTATCTTTTGGTTTTTTTTCCAGACTACAAATATTCAATGAATGGTTTTCACCAATCTTTTTCTTATTCTTTTTTAGTAGTTGATGCTGCTGTGTCGGTGCCAATTTTAAGAAGGTTGTCCATATATATTTGGGAGAGAACTTTTCGCTCTTGCACAGTAATTTGATCATGGTCCTCTTTCGAGCAGGTGAACTTCTTTGTGAGCTTTGTTAAAGCATCTACTAATATGCTGTCTCGCCTCGGAACTCAAAAAAGTGTAACGCTTGGGATATGTTCCATCAGTTTCATGGTATAATGGAAGTATTTTCAAGCCTTGGTTTCAGAGTCTTGTATTTTCCAACAACTTGGTTAATGATGAGCTGAGAATCTATGTAGATATCGTTGTCTTTAATTTTCATTAAGATTGTATGTTCTAAGCCAGTTATAAGCACTTCCTGCTTAGCTTTAATGTTTGTGCAAGGCTCTGTCAAGTGGTAAAAGAATGGCATCATCGCTCAGCCTGGAGTAATGAAAACCAATCCTACCCTGTCTTGTTAGGTATGATTGTCTGCATGTCTTTGTCTTTATAAACAAATGAAGCTGCATCAAAGTATACTTCTCAATGGTGAGTGCAAGACTCTTCGAGCTCCAATATCTGTTTGTCGGGCAAGCCATCGTTGAGAGGGGACCCTGCCGATATCAGGTTGTGCTGCTAAGAAATCTGCCAGTATTTGTCCTTTGACGACACATAGAATTACAAAAGCTATGTCAAACAGGAGCAATACCATTGCCCATCTGACCAATCTTCTGATGAGCGCTGGTCGAGTCATTAGGTATTGCAAAAGATTGAATCTCGAGATCATGTAAAGCCTGAGCTTTTGAACAACGAAGATCAAAGCCAAGCAATGCTTCTCAATTGCAGTATGTCTTATTTCAGTAGGAATTAGACGACGACTTAGGTAGTACAATGCATTTTTTTGCCTTCTTCATTGACTTGGGCTAGCAAGGCTTCGAGGGAGTCGTCTAAAGCCACAATATAGAGAATCAAAGGCCTTTCTGAGATAGGGGCTGGTAGAACAAGAGGTGAAATTAAATATTGATTGATGTTTTCGAAAGTGTGTTGGCATTTGTTGTCCCACACAAATTTGGCATCATTTCTGGTTAATGTGATGAGTGGTTGACAGCTACCTGACAAGTTAGAAATGAAACATCTTATATATGTCAATTTTCCATGAAAAGACTGTAGTTGAGTCAAATTCTTCGAAGGAGGCATATTTAAGATGGCCTCAATCTTAAGAGGGTCAATTTTGATCTCACAATGACGAATAACAAATCCTAAGAATTTCCATGAGGTGACACCAAAGGCGCACTTTAAAAGATTCTTCTTGAGATTGAATTGTCGTAATCGTTCGAAGAATTCTCAAATCGTACGCACGTTCGTTCTTTTGTTTGCTCTTAACGACTAAGTCATCCACATAACACTCGACCGGGTTGTGGATGAGTTCATCGAAAATCCTTGTCATGACCCGTTAGTACATCGCACCAGCATTCTTAAGTCCAAAAAAAAACATTACCTTATAGCAGTAAATCCCGATGGGTGTTCGAAAATCTATGTTTGGTTCATATTCTAAAGATATTTTTATTTGATTGTAGAATGACGACCCATCCATGAATGAGAATATTGCTTGTTCCAACGCAATCTCCAACACCAACTCTGGGACCGGAAATGGAAATCCATCTTCTGGCACAAGGTACATAATGAGGAAAAAGGTGCCCCTAATTAAACATCAAACTCCATAAATGTACCTAAACATGCATGGACACAAATCCCAAGATTATTCTAACCAAATCTTTAACGTTCACGTGATTGACATTTGCTTTTGGACAAAAAAAAAATTTTTCCAACATGTTAAATTGTTCTAATTTATAAATCAAAGTACAAATGAATTGCTTTTATGATACTTAATATCATTTTTTAAAAATTAGTGGAATCAAATGTAACAAAAATAGTTTTTTTTTTTACTTTCATATAAATAAAATTATTTTATCTAGAACTTCACAATTGATTGTTTAGATTTCATTTCTATCACATGTTTTATGTTAAACAAACATATAATCAAAACGAATAAACAACTATGACCATTACTTTCCTATCCTATATAAAATAGAGCTTCATGATCATTATTTAACTCTTGGCCGGCCCTCATTTTGTCTCTATAAAACCAAGAATCTACACGTACAACAAAAACATGTGGGCATTTAATAACCCAGCGTAGTTGGCCAGACAGAGACAAATCCTTCGCTAGTTTATATGAAGCAAATGTACATAGGTTTCATCTCGGATAATGCATATGAATCTCTATATATTTGAGTTTTACATTGCACCATTTACCTAAATCAGATATGTGCGCAGGGGCAGGTTGAAATGGTGATACCAATTTCAGTTGACTAATAAAAAATCAAAATCAAATATAGAAATAAAACGACCAAAGTATAATTAACTCAAATCCAACATCTTCATTTAAACAAGTTAAAAATCTGAGCTAGGAGTTGTGATGGATTAATACCAACTAAGTATTATTACTCAATTTAATTAGCTATTAATTAAAAATTCAAATAATTAAATAATTAGTTTTCCAAATGAGTTCTATTTTCAGGTAGATTAAATTGATCCGCTAACCCAACCAAAATCTCATAAAATTTGGCCGAAAAATAAATTTTTGACATCATATTATAGTAAACTCCTAAAAACAATAGGGTGAGCAAGCAAAAGTTTGTACATTGGGTTGTAAGAAAGTGGTCAGAACCTAAAGCACCCTCGACTTGAGCTTAATTAATTGATCAAGTTCAAACTCAAATTCGAGTTTAATTCTATAATAAAAAAATAATATTAATTCAAGCTAGCATTATAATAAAATGATCAATTAATATGAATAATAAAAAACCCACCATACATAAAATATCATTTTTTTTAAATGCTTTTAATAATTTAAAATTAATATCTTAAATTTTAAAAAATTTAGAGTATATTTTATACTAATATGCTTTAAACAAACCATCTCACAAGCTACCAGGTTGAGTTGGAGCTGACTTAAGCTCGACACTTTTAGTTGATCAAGCTCAACTCACGAGCTATATATCTGAGTTGAGCCCAAGCCAATTAGCACCAACTAGACTCGGTTACAACCCTTGCGCTGTTCCATGCGAAATAATGAGAAAAAAAATGTCATATTTGATAGTTTTTTAAACAATTTGTTATGGAGAGACCCACTCATTACTTACTCATGCAAAAAAGAAAGGAAAAAAAATTCAATCTAGTTAAAAGCGTTTCAATGAGCCTCTGGCTATAAGCCAAAAGCTTATTTTAGCAATACTGGGGACTACATATTCCAATACAGGATAACGCATCTGGGATTTCTTTTAATGGAAACAGACCAACACTACAGGATATAATTTGCTAGTGCAGAACAGGATTGATGGGAGCTCTGGTCAACCATCTGTTAGCACTATATGATTAAATTACAATCAGTTCTACCAAGATGCAATGATTGAAGGTTCAGCAACAAGAATGAGGGTTTATCTTCTGATAACCATTTTAGCTCCTCAGTAAGTATAATTTTTTTTACAAAACAGCAGGCATCAGTGTTCTGTACTGAAGAAGGAATCAAAAAAAAAAAAGAAAAAAAGAAAAAAAAAATTACCTTGACGATCTTCATGAACAAGTTCATCCCTTTTACTTGGCAAACTCTTGGCGAACGAATCTTCATCGCCTCGATGAATGGTTTAGAACTTCGTCAACTTGGCGCCGGAAAAATTTACAACTAAAAATACTCCCATGTTGTAGGAGTTGGAAGCTTTAAACCCCAAAAATCCTTTAATTTGATCATGCTTTGCCTTCAGGAGTGGGTTGGCAACTCAGACTTAGGCTTCTAGTAATAACATGCAGGCGAAAGAGTGATGTGTTTTTTTACAAGTAACCTGGGGGATCTTAGAAACTTTGCCCTGCAGTCAAGGACAATACTGTTAATAATAATAATTAGGAAGATTTACATACATACCACACAATTCCTTTGTATTTGCATATCCAATACCTAAACTTCATTTTTTGTTTTGCATTTATAGCAATTATACAAGAAAAGGTGCATTTCACTCTTTAAAAGTTAGTAATAATGGAATTGTTCATGTGATAAGAGAATGATTTGGGCCTTGTAAATATAAAAATCAAAGTTTACGTGTTACATATACATGAAATTTGTGTCGTATGTATGTAAATGCCCCTAGTAATTAAAAAAAAAAAAAAAGGTTACAAGGCTCAGAATTAAGTGATTATCTTGAGCAGTTGAAGGCTAAGCTAGCTTACCTTCTATGAATTTGAATATGTTGAACAGATTCTTTGGTACTCTCTCCATTGATGGTTCCAGAACCTACCTGAAGATATTTTACAAAAAATATAAAGTTGTGATTACAAAGAAGATTGAAATTCAAAATTCGTAAAGCATATGGGGCCACTGTATATTCAGTGTTATTAACATTCACGTTCAGAATGAATTTACAAAAACAGAACATCATGGGAATATAATGGATTTTCGGTTGTACAAACTAGAACTGAGAACTTTGGCGACCAATGTTATGGAAGTGCCGGTTATATTCAGTTATAGGAAAAAGAATGTGAAATGGATCTATATAGTCAGCATGAACATAGGCAACTGAATGTGTGCAGAGGAGTAAATCAATTTTATTGATATACAAACAATTCTTATTACCTTCTCAAGGATTAATTGCTTTGGAAAAAAACTTCTATTCATGAGACTTGTGTTTAGATGGAGCTTTACAACTTTCTTTATAAAGAAAACCTTGACTTCTTCTATCTTTCCTATTTACAAATAGGACCCTAAAATATATACAATTCTTAACACAACCGGTAAAGATGGGCAAAAAATATTCACTAAGCTCATCTTGCCACAAAACCAAGATAGATCTAATGAGTTTAAGTCCCTTGGTGAGTCAATCAGCTACTTACTATCTAATAGCAACATGACATCTTCAGTACTACACTATTCAACTTCTCCTTGATGAAGAACTTATCAATCTCCACATGCTTGATTTTATCATGCCGGACCGGGTTATTGGCAATGTTGATTACTAACTTGTTGCACCACAACTTCATTTGAGCTCCGTGGTCCACCTTGGGCTCTACCAATAGAGCTCACAACCATAACATCTCAACAACTCCTAAAGCCTTGGTACTGTACACTGCCTCCATCATCGACCTCGCAACTACTGACTGCTTCTTGCTCTTCCAAGGGACCAAATTGCCTCGTACAAATATGCAGTATCCTAATGTGGACCTTCTGTCATCAGCACAGCTAGCCCAATCAGAGTCACAGTAGCCCTCAATGCCTAAATACCCATTTTTCCTGAAGATCAACATCTTCCCTAGTGCACTCTTCAGGTACTTCAAAATTTGATACATTGTATCCATGTAAACCTTCCTCATATCATGCATGTAGCGACTTACTGCACTTACTGCAAATAATATATCAGTATGAGTGTGACTAAGATAAATGAGGCGACCTACCAACCTCTGATATCTCTCACAATCAATTGACTCTCTTGCATCTGCGCTCAACTTTTCCTTCTGATCAATTGGTAAAACTGCAGGCTTGCATCTCAGCATGTCTATCTCTGATAGCAATTCTAGCACAAACTTTCTCTGAGATAGAATAATCCTCTTTACTCCACGAGCCACCTCAATCCCAGAAAAATATCTAAGTTGTCTCAGATCCTTCACCTCAAACTCTTTGCTCGGACTTGCCTTCAGCTAAGTAATATCTCCCTCATCAACATCAGTGACCATCATATTATCCACATACACAGCAATAATAATAATGTGACCGCCATGTTGTCGAAAGAACACTTGTTGGCATCAACGTTTGATGTCACAGGGTGTCCACTTGATTGGCTTGGGATGATTCACTGATCACTTATAACATCTTGTAGCTTAAGACATCCATCTAGCCACCTCGTGTGAGTGTTTGGAGCAAGAAACCAGGTCCGCGATGGTTTGACCTTGTCCGGAAGAATCTACAATTGGACGAAGACATGAGGCATCTTCGAAATCTATTCCGGTGCTTAGAGACCATAACATAATCATATGTAGTCTCTTGCAGTCAAAGGAACCCATCGAGGCATCCTGTGCGCGTTTCCGGGAAGATTGGGTTTTAGAATGCCCTAACAGCGTCATGGTATGGAGCAATCGTCGGCAACAAATCCACTAATGGAAGGTTGATAAAAATATCCATTTTTGGAGTTATTGGACCGCATTTCAATCATATTTGATTCCCCATAACTTTTGGATCAAGAAAATCCTTTGTCGGGCGTTTCTAATGAAAATGAGGTTTCGATGCTAGACTAGTGCCAATGCGCACAAAACTGCTCCAAATGTCTAAACAAAGGCTTGGACAGGCAGGCACAAACCTTCTGACGCCTAGGCGCCAGTCCTGGGACGTCTAGGCACCCATAATGCTCTCAAACAGCATTTCCCAAGACCTAGGAAAATAGGCGCCACCACCCCTGTTGGCACGGAGGCACCTGACCTAGAGTCAGGGGTCAGGGGACCGGCCTGCTTCCAGGTGATGATTTTGGGGCACAATTTCTACGATTTTAACCCCAGCACACCTCCCTAGGCAGCCTGAATTGCAAGTCTTCTTGGCTACTGTAGAGATTTGTTGAGCGGGAAGATAAAGGGTGCATTGCATGAGTTTTAAAATTACATTAAAATATTGTATTTTCGCATGCGTCATCGATCGGCCAACCACTTAATTAGTGCAATCAGTACATTTTCCCGACGATGCGATCAATTGATCTCCACCGGTTTGATCGCATTCAATCAACTATCCTCTATCGATCAGCAGCTCACATCGGTCTGATCGACCACTTCCCTCAACTCGGACCATCAGCCGCCACCAGCCCGATTAATTCGATCTACCCTTCTTTTTTGCCTCGACCGATCAACCACCACCGGTTTGATCGGTCATCCACATTGGTTCGATCCCGATCAATTCGATTGACCCATCTTTGTACACTCAACCGATCGACCGCCACCGATCTGATCGGTCCGACCGGCTCTTTTTGTCAATCTACCACTTCCGTAGACTCAAACGATCGGCCGCCAATGACCCTTTCAATTTGATCGTCCCTTCTTTGTCGGCTCAACCGATCGATCGTCATCGGTCTGATGGGTCCGACTGGCTCTATTTCATCGATCAGTCATCCACATCGGTTGGCTGACCACCTCCTTTGACTTGAATGATCGGACGCCTCCAGCCCTATCAATTCAATCAACCCTTTTTGTTGATTAGATTGATTGACCGCCATAGGGCTGATCGGTCCGGCCGGCTCTTTTTTGTTGATCGGTCGTACACATCGGTCTGATCGACCACTTCCGTCGACTCGAACAATCGGCCGCCACTGGCCCAATCAATTCAATCGACCCTTCTTTGTCGGCTCGATCGATCGGTTGTCGACTCTTTTTCTTCGATCGGTCGTCCACATCGATCTGATCGACCACTTCCATCGACTCGAACGATCATCCATCACCGGCCCGATCAATTCAATCGACCCTTCTCTGTCAGCACGATCGATCAACTGTGAGAGGTTTGATAGATTTGACCGGCTCTTTTTTGTCAATTGGTCGTCCACATCGGCCTGATCGTCCACTTTTGTCGACTCGAACGATCGACCGCCACTGCACGAACAATTCGATTGACTTTTTTATGTCGGGTCGACCGATCAACCGCCACCGGTTTGGTTGATCCAACCAGCTCTTTTTCATCAATATAGCATCCACATTGATCTGATCGTCCACTCCTGACCCAACCCGCAAATACACAAATATTTATATTCCAGAATATGGTCAAAAACTTGAACCAATTTATATTTAACGGCTAGAGCAACAAATGTAATGTTATAAAAATTAAAGTAATATTTTTTACACTATAGGTACTACTCAAGTACACGTATCGTTTCAAGTAATATAGAGTTTTTTTTAAGAATCTCAGTATCTATACCACGAGGAAAGAGTAATTTTTATATATGTGACTAAGAGAAACTTTTAGAATAAATTCTAGGAAAATATGAAACCAATCCAAGTGCGAAATAAAGTTTACTAATCCCTATAAGTGCAGATTAAAAGTAAATGCAGAGACTTGAAAATAACTAAGATTTAGAAAATGCAATATAAATAAAGAGTCTCCTTACAAATAATTCATAATCAGTGTAGGAATGCAAATGTTTAGAAGTTTAACTGATGTATTATGAAAAATAGGAGCAACCTTATTATTTACCTCTTTCGAGGATAAAGAACATTAGTTAATCTAAAGTTTGTGTCATCAAGTATAGGAGTGTTGGGTAGGTTCTAGCCTCTCACCTCTAGATTACTCACTGTGTTCTCTCTATAGGACCTACTAGTGACCATTAATTTCAATCTCTAGACTAAATTGATAAAAGAATCCAGTCTATCACCCTAGAAACATCAATTCTACATCCATCAAATCTTATTTCTCTATCTATTTGAACTCCCTCTCAGGCGATTATCATGACTCTTTTCTAAGTGAAATGTCGTACTCATTAGTTAAAAAAAATCTTAGCTCTTTGGTTCTGTAAGTTTCTCAACAAATTTTAACAAAAAAAATGATCAGTTTTCAAAGTAAATGAAAATTTGGTAAAAATATAATCATAAATTTGTGGAATAAAAAGAAGTTCTAAACAAATCAAATCTACAACATAATTACTTCTTATTGCAAGGAGATAGAGGAAAACTATTCAGAATTCATCGGGATATAAAAACAAAACATACTTAAATGCAACATACAAAAGAAAATATATAAAAACTTAGTCAAATGTTTCCCCAAGCACTCATTCGAAGTTCCCTGACTTTTCTGACTCCACAAAACTCACAATACTCCAGAAATCACAATGATTAACAAAGACTCAATAAGGTGGTCGCCCACTCTAAATGAGATCCTCTCTTTCTCAAAACAACTCCAAAACTCCTCTATTTTGTCCATAATTAATCCCAATATATAGAGCTTCGAAAATCACTAAGGATTGCTTCAGACACCTTTTCAAAATTCGTCCAAATTCAATGAATATAAGTGTAACCGTTTCTGGCGCCTAGGTGCCAAAATGTTGCGCCTAGGAGCCAGCCTCGATTTTCATCTGGCGCCTAAGTGTCAGCTCAACTGTTTTTGGCAATAAACTTGACTTGGCCCATTTTGCTCCTTTTTTATGTATTTTTGCTCTTAAACTCTTTTTCTTATAGCTGTAACCAAATAACAAAAAAAATACATTTCATTAAAGCATAATATCCTCAAAAACGGGTATAAAATGTGCATATAAAAAGGTAATTTTAAGGCGCATCAACTCCCGTCAACTCAAACGATCAACCGCCACCGACAAGGTAAATTTGATCGACCTTTTTTTATCGGCTCGACCAATCGATCGCCCTCGGTTCGATTGGTCGGATCAATTCTATGTTGTCGATCGGTCGTTCACTCCGGTCTGATCGACCACTTCCGTCAACTCGAAAGATAGGCCGCCACCAACCCTGTTTGTTGATTGACCGTTCACTCTGGCCCGATGGACCACTTCCATCGACTCAAATGATCGACTACCACTGACTCGATCAATTTGATTGACCCTTTTCATCAGCTTGACTAATCGACAACTGTCGGTCCGATCAGTCGATCGACCATTTCTTCATCGATTGGTCATCCATGTCAGTCCAATCGACCACCTCCATTTGCTCGATCAATCGACAACCACCTGTTTGACGTATTGATCTACTCTACTGGAATTTCGAATCATTACATGATTGTCACATACTGCTTTATGAACACATTCACACCACGCATTTTGTTGTGTATCCGTGAGCACTCGCCCCCTCTCATATGCTCATCATGGGTCTACATACCACTTCGTCACATTACTTCATACCTATCTCGTGACATCCATATGTCACGATGCACCACATCCTGTATGATTGCATTCACACTTGTGCACTCTTATGTGTTTGCTTGCATGGCTTCTTGTATGTTCATGACTTGTATGCTTGAGGTTGTATGCATTTATATTTGTGTCCTCACACACGTATTCCATACATTCATATATCATGTGAGTGGATGGCTTGCCACCAAGCCCATTTGGTGTAGACTTCTATCCAACAACAAATATATCGCCCTTTCACTTCCTACGACACCATTCTCCGATTCACTGCCTACTCAGCACAGTCATTCTCCGATTCACTGTCTCATCGGAACACTCATTCTCCAAGTCACTACTTCCTTGGCACACTCATTTTCTGAGTCACTTCCCCCGAGTCGCACTCATTTCTGAGTCATTCTCCTCGACACACTAACTCCCCAGTTACTGCCTTCTCGGAACATTCACTCACACTTGTGTTGCATTCGCATGCAATACTCCGCACATTCAGCGCATTCATCATTAGCATATACCCCCATATACTTGTGACGAATGTTTGCTACCTTCTGATCAATCCTACCCCGACAAGACGATCACACTACACTAAATCACCTTGCATCTGCATTTACATTCCTGATCGTCTCGATGATGAAGCTGGCTCGTTAGTTGAGTGACCCTCTGCTAGTCACGACGCAGCAACTAATATTGCCCGCGATGATGTCTGGATGGGTAATACTAGTTATAGCACCAAGAACCAGCATGTGTATGTTATGCAAAGCTTCCAAGAGATTTAATAGATGTCACTTAGGCTTTATATTACTTATAAAATATTTAAAACTATAAAAATTTATAATTTTATTACACATGCATCATGTTTTCAAAATAAATTTTGAAATTACTTGCACCCCTACCTTAGACTATATATAAGGTCAACCCTTTTAAGACTTAATTTTTTACAAAACTTGCATCTAGTGGGACCTCTTAGAATCCTTGGATCCTTAGGATGGGGCCAGAGATAGCGACCCCATCAAAACATACGCCAACATTCTGACTTAACCTTGCACTCACTTAGATGTTGTGTTAGGACACTACGTTAGATGGTGTGCTAGGTTAAGGACTAGGGTGCTAGGTAGTCATTTTCAATGCCCTGTCTATAGTCCTCTGCTGGTTTAGTTGCCCTGACCAGACATCACATTTTGCGCTTTTGGTGTGTTTGCATGTTTTCTGTTTTTTTTAGATATGTGCAGTAGTACAGTGAGTCATGCATAAAACACACACTCACATGTGTGACAGGGAGGAGTAAGTAATACTTATGATTAAGTATTTTCTACAGGTGCCACTAAGCTACTCCCACTAGACATGGCTCATATGTGTTGCATGTAAATAGTTATAAATACTAACATTAGGAGAGTTTTTTTTTTTTACTTTTCTTATGCACTTTTCATAGTCTTTAGGAGAATCTTGTATTAGAAATAAGATATGGGCACGAGTTTCTAGGCGTCAAAAAGATGGAACCACTTGACAGGGACCAGAAGCTGCTTGCTCATATCTCGTACCTTCTAAATCACATTATATATAGAATTAGGATCAAGTGTGTACTTATGCGGTCTCAAGCCGCCTTTTTCTGTTTCTAAAATATCTTGTCAACCTAGGGGCATGGGTCTGTTCTATATTTTTGTTTGACGTTTCCTTTACATTTTCTATTGCATGTTTATATGTTTGAAATTAGTTTCACCCTTTTTAACCTTGTGTTTTTGTTTGGGAATCGTGCGGATCACGTAGGCTTTTCAGGATCTAAAATTTTATAAGCATTCTACAAAAATTTAATAATAAAATTTTAAGACTAATTAAAATTTAGACTTAAAATATTTAAAATTTTTCAAAATCTACACTTTATTTATGCATGGCCTTCGGGCCGGATTTAAAACATGTTGCATTGCATGATTATATCCCCGTCATAATTAAAATAGTCTTTACGTTTAGGACTTGTTAGCTAACTACATCAAATTGCATGTCCAGAAGAGAAATCTCAATGTCTCTTCAACCCAACTGATTGAGCATAAGTTTTATACTTAATAGTTGTCTAGAACGTTTAGAGTGTTAGAGGCTTCCCCAACCCAGCGAGGAGTAAATCATTTGTGATAGCGTTCCAGCTTCGTTAGCCATACCTTTCGTTTCTTTCTACTCCAGCGGTATCCTCGCCACTTTAGCAGGTAAAAGTCTCACATATGCTCTTCCTACCTATACAGAGTCATAGGATTAGAGTTTCCTTCTCTTGGTCTTAGAGCTATCAATGTTCTCTTGGACGACGAAATTCATAGATTGTTGATGAGGGGGTCTCTGGTTGTGTTGAGTCGACTACCTTCACAACCAGGTAGACTTGGGATGACGGATTCATGGTATTCTGATCCAGTTATCTCTACCTAATTAGGATTGCTCCACCTTTCTTTTGCTACTCACTTTGACGCATCATTGATGTCATCACGTAGGCCAGGATTGTGGATAGATTGCCACCAATTTGGGATATGATGATTCACACTCTACCCTTATGACCCGATTTAGCCTTGGAAGCATAGTGTGGACCCTATGGGACCACCCGGTTATTTCATAGGCACTGATTGTCGATAAGCCACCATCCGTATGGGATTGTGCAGGACTTACTCTCTGCTCATATGGATCGGCGCGAGCATTTAAGGCTCGGAATTAGAAAGACTGGGAGTAAAAGTCCTTGAAGACTGTTTCAAACTATACAGTGACTTCCACAGTTTACATACATTGCTTATTGTTTGGTTTGTGTCAAAGTCTAGGGTGTACACCTCCTCTAGCAAATCCTCATGAAGAAATGCATTCTTCACATTTGGTTGGTGTAACATCCATTCACTATTTACATACAGAGAGATGAATATTCTAATTCTGCTCATCTTTGTCATTGGTGCAAATGTCTCATCATAGTCGATGTCATACGTCTGACTATACCCTTTCGCCGTCAACTCTGTTTTGTAGTGATTAATCATTCCTTCTGGAGTTTACTTCACTACAAATATCCTTTTACACCTGACTATCTTTTTTTCAATTGGTAGAAATGGGAGCTCCCACGTCTTGTTCTTATCGAGAGCATCAAGTTCCTCCAGCATCGCAACCTTACACTTTGGATCTTCCTTAACTACACTTGAATATAGAGAAAGTATCCAAAGATGCAATGAATGTTACGTATACAAGTGATATGTAAGAGTATGAGACAAATTGAGCAATGTCATGTGAAATATCAAAGCAATCAGGAGAATGATCCACATTACTACGAAATGTCCTCCTTAAAGTCATAGGAGTGAGAGAAGGAAGAGGAATTATATCTGTGTAAATGGATTCCGAGGTGGTTGATGTAAGTGCCTCAGAAGTCAGGGTAGACCGGGACACGGGACTAGTTGGCAAGAGTGGCACGACAAGCATTGTCCCCTCATTTTGCCACCTCCATGTATATATCCTCAGCTCCCTTTGAGCTTGAATTCCACCAACTTCGGGCTCATGTTCCTCAAGGATTAGCTCTTCCTCATTTGATCCTTCCCACAAAGAAAAAAGATATCATTCTCACATGTATCAATCTCTCATCATCATTGCTCTCTCCCTCTTGTCTCATACCTCCATTATCTGATGAGCACCAAAGAATGAGGTCATTTTCAAGAAGTCGTACGGTTGTTTGAATTTTCTAATTCACATCATTACTCACAGTTTCTTCTATATTGGGCTCCAACAAACATACCATTTTTGAGTAGCATAATAACCCACAAAAACACACTTCACAACTCTAGAATTCAACTTCTCTATTGATGGTCTATTTTCATTCACGAAACATACATAATCAAATATCTTCAATGAAAAGATTCTTTCATTATCTCCTTTCAGCAACTCACAAGGAGATCGTCGTTCCAACACTCTTGAATACGTTCTATTGATCAATTGAGTAGTAGTCAAAATTGTTTGCCCCACATGTATTAAGACATTTATCAAGATCATCATGCTTTGGGCTACCTTTATAAGGGTATATATTCTTCCTCCCTGCTACTTCATTTTTCATCGATGTGTACGAAAATTTGGTTTGACGTTGTATCTCTTGGGTTGTCATGTACTCTTTAAACGCCTTGTTGGTATACTTTGTCAAATTATCAGACCTCAATATCTTCATTACTGCACCACATTGAGTCTGAATCGCCCCGGGAAAGTCTTTAAAGCAAGCAAGAACATGACTTTTCTTGTTCATCAAATATAACCAAGTAACACAAGAAAAGCAATCAATAAACTTCATTAAAGTTGTAGAACAAGGTCTCCATACATCTAAATGCACCAAATCAAAAACATAAGAACTTACCAGAACGAACATAAAAACTCTGGCATGCTTACCAAACTTACATGCATCACCATAAGTTTTTGTTTATTTACCTTCTCATATAAAGACATATGAATGGGTCAGAAGACTCAACGAAGAGTATCCTAAGTGCATGTAATGTAGCATCAACACAAACTCCACACTCCTCCCAGATTCTCTTACTCCAACACACTTTATCATGGATGTTAGCACTAGAGTCCACTATACCACGTGTCAATCCTAAGTCTCCGACCAATCCCCTTCTCGTGAAAGATCGCCTTAGGAATATCTAAAGAAACAACACATTTTAATTGGAGAAAAAAAGCACTAATGGATCACTGGAATTGAATAAGCATGCAAATCAATCGACCAAATCATAGAATTGGTACATCTTACTATACCCTTATCAACCACAGTTTATGTTGTACCATTAGCGGTCTGAATGCTCTCTGGAACTGTAAATGAGTATATGAAGCGAACTCACTATTATTACCTGTCATACGTCTATGTTGCACCAAAATATACTATCCATTCTAGTGATCTTATGGTGGATATAGAAGCAACAAAATGTGTATGACAAGTACCTTTGACTGAGTCAGCATAAGTAGCAGTGTTCCTCTTTGATGAAGATAAGATAGACGCATCCTTAGTCACATCACCTTCTGCTCTCTGCTTCCTCTTCAACATCTCCAGGAACTCGTGATCCTCGTCGGTAAAGATCACCCATGTTTCTCCCTCATTCTCCGCTACCATCAGATTTGCTCAATATCCCCCTCTTCCAACCCTTTGGCCCCCACAGTTACGATCACGACCACTACATTGTTTACATCCACCCGTCTCTCTCTCCTTGGGTGGCTTGGGTGGCTTGGGTGGCTTGGGTGGCTTGGGTGGCTTTGGTTGGCTCAGGTGTCTCACTTCTCCATGGTTGTAACACCTGTGCGTCTCCCCCATGAACACCCGTCATACCTTAACTCGAGAAAGCCAAAGCTAATTGCATACCTGGAAGTCCACTTGACTCAGAGTGTAGCCTCATTAGACTCTCCTCCTTTAGCATTGTTGCGATAACCTCATCCAGTGATGGAATCCTTGCCTGGGCTAGGAAAAATTGTCTCCTTTGATCAAAGGCCGAGTTCAGATGGGCCAGAAACTGCATAGTCCTCATCTGTGCAAAAATCCCCCCCTTCTTGCACCCCAGATCACCACAACTCAACCTAGGTGAGAAGTGATCAAGATCTTGCCACAACCACTCAAAAACTATGGAGTACTTCTGAATCGATTTATCACCCTGAAACACTGTCTCTATCTCAGACTGAATCCGGAACACCCTCATGCGGTTCTCAACTCCAACATAGATCTTCAACTTCACCCAAATGTCGCTCACGTTTCGAATGTCATTTACTAATGAGACAATCAATGGGACTATCAAGTTGAGTAGCCAGGTGTGAAAAAGATACGTGTGGTCCTCCACTCAGAATTTCTTATGCCCTTTCGATTTCATTTATTTATGAGGATTACAGTTAATGACTGAATGTCATGAAAATTTCTAGAAATGTATTAATATTTTGTAATTTCTTCTATCTATAAATATGAGAATTCTGAGTCATACTAGATTGGATTATGGTATGAATTAAATTCTTGGTTTAGATCAAAAGACTCCACCTCGTCATCTATTCTAGAATTTGATCTTTGAACAAGTGAGAGACTTAAATTTCAGAGGAACTTATCATCTACTCTTCATGAGGCTTGCTTACCTTAGCCTTTACCTTCATTTTTCGTCTTTTTCATCTTCTCCATTACCTTTTCAATTGTTTTTAAGTTCAATTTGCATCAACATTGGGTTGTTTGGTTTGGTCATTAATCTAATCTAATTGACCAATAGCACAAAACCCAAATCAAAAAAGTACATGCTGAGGGAGAATGGTAAAAAAATAACGCAATTAACAATGAAGAAAATAATTTTACTGATAGATTTTGCACTTACTGAAGATCAATAACATATAACAAGAGAAACATCACTAACAATGATTGCTAATTTAGCATTTGATAAAAGTATTCAATGCATTGCACGCATTGTTGTGTAAAGTTTTTAAAACTGGCCCTGCCTCAGAAGGAACAAAGCATAAAAGTTTAGTTACGGTCTCTATGCCTAAGAGCCAAAAATATTAGACAAAAAATTAGTCAAGCGCTTCAGAGACGAATTCATGCCAAAAGAGAAATATTAAATATGTATATATTTAGCTCTGGATCAAATTTTAAAAGTAGTAGGAAACTTTTAATCCTGTTTAAGTAGAGGACAAAGAAATTCAACCTTAAGGTGTTTAATATTTTTAAGCAACAGTCTTGCCATTAAATATTTCAAAACAAGAAAATAGTACGAAGTTCAATTGAAATGCTCTCTTTCTCCTAAGCTTGAGCATCCTATATGGCTGAACTGCACAAGTAGACATATACTAATTGATGCAGAGAACAACCAAAAGCTATTAATGCAACAAGATGGTATGCAATATAAATAAAAATGATTGAAGGTATTTTTTTTATGGATTCTCGGAAGCCGGAGCAAAAAAAAAATGCACAAATTTATAGCATGCAAATCCACAGAAAAGAACCCTGTCACACACCAAAAAAGATTATTAGTTCCAATGACGAAAACAGAAAATAAAAGAACCAAATCTATGTGAAATACCAACGCATCTCGTAGGAGAACTTTCGATCACCCATAAACTGCTCTCATCAGGTTTTATAAAAAGAACAGATATCAAGAACAATACCACAAGTGATTAAACCTGATCTCAGTTGCCAAAAACTATATTACTATGAGAATAAGAGAGAATGAAGAACCTAATAATCAAAGCTTAACTTGAATAAAGACATCCAATAAAACTTACAAGAAAAAAAGTCTTCACACCCAAAGGAAAAATACTAATCAATAGCCAAAGGCCTCACAGGTATTTTGACACCTTACATACAGATTGATGTGAGATAGCAAATTTTCTAACAAAAGAAAAAACAAACGGACATAAAGCTGATTTCTTAGTTTTCAACCAAGCTAAGAATATATGAAACAGACCATGGAAGATTACCTTAAGATAGACTCATTATAAGGTACATTATCAGTAAAAATACCTTGCAATACATAAACAAAAAACGTGAGCCTGAAATTTGAAGTACCAAATCTCTCATTATACCTTACGACGGCCCAATAATAAGGAACAGCCTTGGGGATTTATCACATAATCGCTTACAAAACCCAAAATAGAGGTGAATGGCTTTTGAAGCATCATATTTGTTATCATAAGGTATGACCACATAAACAAAAGCATACTGTATAAAAGATGATGGGCTAAAGATCCAATAGGACTATAAAGACGCAAAAAATAATTCCAATAAACTCAAATAGAATTAAAAATAAGAGATAACAATGCAAAGTAACAAGCTTGCATTTTGGACGACAACCATACTTTGAGCCCACTCTACCGGTGCATGGATGGGAGATGCCACTGTTATTGAGAAATTTATATTATGTAGTGAAAAAAGTAAGTTCCATTCCATTTTCTTTTGCTTGCATTTTGGACGACAACCATACTTTGAGCCCACTCTTCCGGTGCATGGATGGGAGATGCCACTGTCATTGAGAAATTAATATTATGTAGTGAAAAAAGTAAGTTCCATTCCATTTTCTTTTGCATCATAAGCTAACGTTACACTAATAATAATAATAATAATAATAATAATAATAATAATAATAATAATAATAATAATAATAATAATAATAATAATAATAATAATAATAATAATAATAATAATAATAATAATAATAATAATAATAATAATGATAATGATAATAGTAATAGTAATAGTAATAATAGGTGCATGGATGGGAGATGCCACTGTTATTGAGAAATTAATATTATGGAGTAGTGAAAAAAATAAGTTCCATTCCATTTTGTTTTGCATCATATTACACTAAATAATAATAATAATAATAATAATAATAATAATAATAATAAGTAGTAGTAATAGTAGTAGTAATAGTAGTAATAATAATAGTAATAATAATAATAATAATAATAATACTAGTAGTAGTAGTAATAGTAAGTAATAATAGTAATAGTAATAGTAATAATAATAATAGTAATAATAATAGTACTGGTAATAGTAATAATGATAGTAATAGTAATAATAATAATAATATTAGTAATAGTAATGGTAAGAGTAATAATAGTAATAGTAATAATAATAGTAATAATAATAATAATAATAGTAATAGTAGTAGTAACAATAATAATAATAATTCTGATACTTTAAAACCGTCTCCAAATAGTTAGTTGTCTATTGCAGCATAGATTATCTTTAATGACAAGAATAAGCACTATAATATATAGTGGTAATATTTACATGGCCAAACATCAATCTTTCAATAAGATGATACCATCAAAGAAAAAAACAAATTAAAGCATAAACCTCTCTTCACACCAAGTCTTTCTTTTTGTTCATTGTGCTATTGTAGGATTGTGTTGTCGCATAAAAAATAATTTCATGCTACTTTTACAAAGACAAAGAAGTTGTTAACAAGTGTTTCCCATACATTTAAAATCACAGAGAAGATGAATGCACGCTGGCTCCGCAATGCCCATTTAGGCAGGACAAATCAAAATGATTTATGATCCCATCAGACCAGTCAACCGGGAATAATGCACGGGGTGAAGCATGCTATTTTAAACAAGACATAAAATATTAAAAAATTATAAATGAAAATGTATATAAACCTAAAAGACTAATGAATTGAAAACTAAAACATAATACTAATACAAACAGCAAAAGTAATGTTTATGTTCAAGTGCTCATTACCTCAACCACTTAAAATTCACAATATTAAAATTATTTTTCCAAATCTATAGTTTTATTTAAAAATTAAACGAACCAATAGTGATAAAGATAATTAATACTCACAAAGGCATTAGAAAATGTCGAGCAACAAAAAAAAAATTAGAAATAGCGAAGTCTGGGGCAATGGCAAGGAACAATATCTTCGTCGCAACCATCTAGAGCTTCCTAGTTTAACGGTGAAGGTTTCCAGGTTGAGTGCAGCTTGCTAAAGTTAAGGCTAGCATGATCAAGCCATAAAAACAAGGCCGAAAGGGTCAAGACTGAAGATTGGATGTAAGGTCTACAGTGCAAGAAAGACAAGATGTGCGGCCTTCTGTGCAAAGAAGAACATGTGTGTGGTCTGTTATGCGAAGAAGAAAAGGCGGATAGTTGTTGAGTGGTTGTATGAGGAAAATAAGTGTGCCACATTTGCAAACTGCAATGCCACAATGTAAGGAAGATAAAAATGCTGCATGCGCTTGTTGTGGGAGGTAGAGACAAAGCAAAATGATGAGACCCTGCGGCTGCTGTGCAGCATGCTGAGCACAATGCCCTATCCAAAAGAGATAACGAAATGAGTGTAAGAGTGTAAGATGATGCCCTAGCCCAAACTAAGTGGCATTGGTGTTTGTGTTTGTGAGAACTACTAAAAATAAAAAATTAAATAATAATAATTTAAATTTAATAATGAAAAATTTATCAAGATTAAATTAGCACGTGCAATAGGGGCTATGTGTCATGCACTATTGCTCTACATAATATAGCATGTTGCAAGTGCCATGTAAATAGTGAGAGTGTGCCATGCCAAGTTTTTTCCAGTGCACTACGCCACATCATGGCGCCATTAACATATATAAATAGCATAACCATGAAGTTGATGCATTTTTATGAGCTTTATGAGTTTAAATTTTAATAATGTGAATTTCATGACAATAAATATATGATTGAATGCAAGATTTGCAAGAATTGTACTTAACTCGTTGCATGAGCATAAATTGAACAGGATATACATTCACTAGACATTCACAAGATCAAAAAATCACATCAAAAGGTTCATGAAAGTTTAATGGAGCTCAATACACATGCATTAAGATTTAGTAATGTATTAATGACTTTGAGGTCCATAGGGAATAGAAAACTTACCGGATAAAATAAAATTTAAATTAATTATATATGATAAATTTATATTCCATAGGGAATAGAAAATTTACCAGATGAAATAAAATTTAAATTAATTATATATGCTAAATTTATATAAATGAACTATAACAAATCCAATAACATCATTATTCATTATAATATTTTTTTAATTTTATGTATGAAATTTTCACAAAATTGGATTCTAGGTTGGTTGCATATTCAAATTTTTATATCCAACTCAAATTAAGTTAAATCTTTATTACATTTTTTATGGAGAATTCATAACTTTTTATGCAATCATTTTGAGCTTTTGATTTTACTACCATTGGATCTCAAATGTTGTTTTGAGTCAAAATCACAGATATGTTCATCATTTTTATGCTTATGCTATGTTGAGAAATTAAGCTTGTACTATTTCCAAAAAAAAAATCATGCATTTTACCTGTAGTTGTTAATATAAAATGTAATATTATTTAATTAACAAAATCAAAATAAATAAAGTAGAATTTTACGGCATGATCTTTGCTAAATTTATTAAAACATTTTGAATTTAATATAAAGTTTCTTTGCAAACTTTCTATTGATATTGAATGATTCCAATCAATTATCCTTGAAATATAAATCTAGCATATCAATTTTTCAGATTCATCCTCATATAGCAATCCATTCCCCCCCTTCCCTCTTTTTTTTTTCTATAAATTTGATTGCTTTTATATCATAGGAAACAATTAGCGATCGATTGCAAATATCATGTAGCCATTAATCCTTCCAAAGCAACACAAAGTTGAATCGCGTTTCATGATTGGCCAAAACTTTCATGTGTAGCTAAACCCTCTTCACTCCAAAATCAATAAAGAATAATTAAGAAGCTTATTTTGAGGTCCTTTGATTAGTAGGTATCGGCCAAAATAATAAAGCGAAAATCTTCAACAAATGCTTGATTTCGATGACTCCACTTACCTTTATTCGGCATCATTGAAATTTCATTCTAATGAAAGCTTTAAATTTTATGATATTTTGCTTTTGTATTTATTTTTGCATCGCGACAAATTAACAATCCATATAATAGTAGTTTATTGGTTCCTAAACAATTTTTAAGCTTATTTAGGCTTGGAAAAACCAATAAATAAGATTCTACTTTGTATATTCAAATTCATAGAATAAAACTTTTTACTACTATAAATTTCGCATGAAAAAATTTTGTGGCTGCTTTAATCTTTAGTGTAGCTTGGCGGTTGATCCCTTGGAGCATTGGTTAGTCCTCAATTATTTTTTATCTCTCATAATCCTCTCTCCAAACACATTTCTACTCTCCACCTAGCCAAGCTCGACTAACCCTATATCTTAAGCCTCAATCATCCAAGACAACATCCAACTCCTTCAAAACTCTCATACACATTTCCCCATAACCGCTACAACTTCTCAAAGGCTTAATTCCTCATTAACCCAAAAAGTACCCAAGAAAATAAATGGAAACAATTTCCTTCCGTGAGCAATAAAATTAAAAAATTTACAACTCCAAAACCACAAATCTAAAGCCCATAAAAATACCACCAATAATTTCGTAACATCAAAAATCATTAACCTAGAGTTCCTCCGCATTTTCTTCAAAACCAAAAAAAAAAATTACATTTTTAAATACCTTAAGTATATACCTTAAGTATTATTTTCCTACTACCCGCAAAACCCTACCACACCTTCCTAAAGAAACATCAGTCAAGTTCTTACCTTTACCATCAAGATCTTATAAATTCTACATTAATATTCTAATTGTAATTAATTATGTACTTATTTTCCAAAAATCTAATTGTTATATATTTCCTAGTAGAGGCTCCCCAAGAGTTATATAAATTCAGCATGAATGCTGGTATGAGTTACACAATAAATTCTTCATAATTCTTGCCATGATATCATAATCTCGGCATTTTTTTTAATATGCTGCGACCTTATCATTGTGTTAGAATTTTCAAGCTTCATTACTGCACTTTTTCCTTCTACAATAAATTTTCTCAGTTGCAACCTTTATCACTGTAGACTTAATTCTATTCTTATTTCACTTTGTAAACAATTTCTACCATAATTTCCCTTCTCATATATCAAAATAATAAACATGTTCCCTTGCTCATTGGTTATATTAGAACTACAACTAACAACTCAAATCCAATGAGAGAAATACAAAACATTTATTCAAAATATTATTTGAATAGTAATAATTACCTCAAATGGCCACAATTAGTCCACGCCTTTTTAAAGAAAAAAATTATGTCATTTACTAGGCATCAAACCATAGCAAGGCAATCCCATGTTTCATTGAACACGACGCTTATAAAGCTCCATGGTTCCTAAAATAAGTGATATAAGCATATTCCTTCATTCATCAAAAGAAATATGGGATACAATGAATCAAACGTATTCTAAAGACTCTGATATGATCCAAATTTATGATATCAAAACTAATATGTCATCCACAAAACAAGGAGGATGATCCATCACAAAATACTCAAATAAACTACAAAACCTTTGGCTAGAGATAAATCATTAATCAATTCATCCAAAAGGAATGAGGTCAAGATGCAACCCTCCGCAAAAGTTTTATTAAGAAAATTATATTTATGATTTTCTTGTTAATTAAATGTTTAGTGTTGAAAGTATAAATTTTTATTGAAAGGACGATTTATCTTCCATAAACAAAGTCATTTCCATCATTTTAAAAAATAGAAGAGGAAATGGGAGTGATGATTACCAATAGAGCAATGGCAGATTTGACCTTTATGACAAAAGTTATTGATATCAAACGCCGAGATTCAAATCACCCCTCTCCTGAAGAGCCCAAGCAGCCACATCCAACAAAATTGGTCAACAGAGATTCATTATGGTGATATTTTTCAAAATAGTTAAACATGTCAAAAAAGGATGTTGGAATCTTCAAAGCAAACCATCAAGCAAGGGTTAAAAAATATATAGGAAGAGCAAGCAAAAGAATAGAAATGCATACGTAATATACATGAAAGAAGATGATGCCAAAGATTCGATAACAGAGCTTCACAAAGTAAAAAAGAAAAATTGAAAAAAAAAAAATTGTTGCCACCAGAAAAGCCTCCTATGTCAGATACTTATTCTCTTGCTTTCTCAAGCATTATGTCCACTTCGCGTGCTTTTAAAATTTCTGAGATATTGATTTCCAGCTTTTGGATTATTAAATTAGGAGCCACACGCCATATAATCAACTTTTTTACACAAATTTATTTTGTGCACTTCTTGTCCTATTATTGATGAATCATTGTAGACCTTTACTGGCCAAAGAGGAATTCTTATAAATAAAACCCTCACATTCAAAATGTCCTCTATAAAAATAAATTATTCACCAGCTTGTTATCTATCCAAAAGCATACTACTTATTCCAAATGCAATGTTTTGTTTTACCCTTGACATTGTATATTATAAGAATAAAGCATGAGAAACATGATTGAATTTGTTAAATAAAGAGATAATCTCTATCAATTTGAGTCATCTAATAACCAAAGAAACTACATATTGCCAGTTGTATTTTTTTTTTTTTTTTTTTTTTTGGAAATTTTTTCAAGAAAAAAAAGATATAGCTCGAACACATATTAGCCATATTTTTTTAATTATTCTCAAACTTATATTTCATTTATTATTCAAAAATATTGGTATTAAAGAGTTTTATTGTAATAATTGGGAGTTAGGAAAATACAAACAGAGTAACAAGACCATACATTTTTTTACGAAACATGACTTTAGAAGAAGTTTATCATAATAATAAGTAATGACTTGAAGGGTATAAGACTTCAAAGGTGTTCCCGGAATTTGAAGTCAGAAAATCAAATAAGTTGAATTATTCCATTTGTATGGAGGTTGGACACTCTTGATATAAGATCTTTCCAGCAACAAAAAAAGGGCATGACATACACAATAAAAGAAATAAGCAAGTTAGAATGAAGGTCTGTCCAAAACCCTATAAAAGTTAATCATAAACCTAAAGAAGAAGATGATTCAAAAACACGGGAATAGAAAAACTTTTATCAAAGTCTTAAGTAATTATCAGATATTAGGTCTGACGTTATCTATATTGTTAGTATGGCAAATCAATTCATGCACAATTCGAGTGAATCATATTTAAGGGTTATACATTGAATTACACAATATATGAAAGAATCTAACGTAAAAGAATTTCATTCAAAAAAAGAAAGATCTAATGCTTCAGACTTAAATAGAAGTTGATTATTCAGTGTTAATGATTAATAGGATAATTCTGGAAAGCGCACCTTCTTTTAAGAAAAATGCATGATTTTAATAAGTAACAAAAGCGTAGAGGCTAGATTTAGCACAGAAGTATAATTTAGATCTATGGCATAGAAAATCTACATAATAAAATGGTTGAAGATTATCTTAGAAAATTTAAAGGTCTAATAAAAAGATCCGACTAGGCTTA
Organism: Phalaenopsis equestris; assembly: GCF_001263595.1. NCBI lineage: Eukaryota > Viridiplantae > Streptophyta > Magnoliopsida > Asparagales > Orchidaceae > Phalaenopsis > Phalaenopsis equestris. Next base: position 315,172 of record NW_018164692.1, read on the forward strand.
ATTACGAAAACAGGTCAATTGTTAATATTGCACATAATACTGTGCAATAGGACAAAACAAAGCATATTAAAGTCGATAGATATTTTATTACTATAAGGAAGTTAGATAATTGTCTAATTTATACTTTGTCGCCACATATGCACAAATTGTTGATATTCTCATCAAAGGATTATCAAGGTCTATAATTCAAAAACTATCATATAAGCTTGGAATGGATAACATATATTCATTTTCTTAAGGGGGGTTGTATGAAAAAATAAATTCCATTATTTCATGCTCCAACGTATCTGTCCCGACTCCAATCTATATGTCAGTTTCCTTATTCTCTTCATGTCACCTCAGTGATTAGCGATTATTGTTATCACCTCACCAATCCATGGATCATCATAATTATAATTAATTCTATATTTTTATTTCCTAATTAATGTATATTTTCTACTGTATGTTTCCTCAAATTTAATAAATTTAGCACAAATGATGAAATAAAAAATATAACAAATTGGTTGTTAATATTGCACATAATATCGTGCAATAAGACTGAACAAAGCATACTGAAGTTGATAGACCTTTCATTATTATTAAAATGCCAATGGTCTAATTTATACTCAGTTTGTCTCCACATATGCACAACTCGTTGACCTTCTCATTACTGAATTATCAAGCACAATAATTTGAAATTTGACATACAAGTTTAGAATGAACATCTGTTTCTTTGCTCAAGGAGGATTGTGAAAAAATCATAATTCTTCAATTCAGCCTCCAACAAATCCGCCCTAACTCCTGCAATCTCGTCTGTCAGCATTTGTATTCTCTTCATGCCACCACATTGATCCATAAAATTATTGTTGCCACCTCACAAATCCATGAATCATCATATTTATAATTATTCTGCATTTCTATATCCTATTTATAGTATATTTCTATTATCAGTTTTCCTGGACAGTACTAAATTTAGCACAAATTGTGAAATTAAACATACAACAAATTCTCTCCATTTCTAGTCGCTTAGTTTAAATTAAATTTCAACAAAATAAATGAATTGACAAAAATTTCAATATTGAAGTTAAGCTTATCTTTTCATAAACTTATATTTTACAAAATAATTAAGTTTATATTTTCATAGCTCATGTTTGTAAAGTAATAAACTTCCTTTTTCATAATTAAAAAAATTAGGAGTTAACTAAAGTATTTGCACAGTTAACTATATTTAAAATGATGTAAAGATATGGCAAGGTAATGCAATTAATTAAGCATCAAAATCATAAGAAAAAGCGAAAGTCAAAAAAAAAAAATTTTTTACGAAAACTCTTACTTCATTGTGCGGCTCAGCATTCTCGTTCTGCTCCCGTTCCTTCAACTCGGCCAGAGGCCGTAGCCTCTCGGCCCTCTCCTTCTCCACAATAAACTTTTCTGCCGAGCCAAATTTTCTCTTCTTTCTGCTTACATTCCACACCTTCTCCCTTCTTTTCGACACCATCCCCTTCCTGAAATGTTTCTCCGTCTTCCAACCCGGCGAGCTAGTATCAATCACCGTCACAACCGTGCCAGTACACACTGAAGGATCCCAGGAGGCTGCCTGCCCTGGGCCCCCCCGCATCCTCTTCATCTTCTTCCGCTGTTGTCCGCGCTGGAAAGTGACAATGCCAAAGCCCCGCCATCAACACTGGCCGAAGCAGAAGGCACGCACGCCCTAGGATTTAACTGCTTCCGCACTCCTTTCAGACATGCAGCCGAGTTGCGCGGGTCTCCCATAACGAAGATCTCAGAGAGAACGTTGCTCATCAGAGAGAATAGGCGCTGCTCCTTCTCGAAGAATGTCCCCTTCCGGAACTGCAGCTTCTTCTCGCCGAGAGGGTGATCAACCACGACCTCTCGATTCAAAGGAGTGGGCTTAGGGTTGGAGTTCGAGTAGAGAAAGTGGTCGAGATCGAGGTCGGCGGGGACGGTGAAGCCCTTGCAGGCGTGAAGGCGATCAAGCCAGCTGGTTGTGGATCTTGAGGTGGGGATCGAACAGAACATTTTTGGAGGTTTGAGGACCAATTTGCACGACGAGCTCGAGAAAAGCTTTGTAACTGCCAAAAGAGGGGGAAGCCGATCCAACATGGATCTTCAAAACGAAAAATTATTACATACCTTCACCTCAATCAAAACACTCCCCCTATCAAAAGTACCAATCTAACTTTTTTTAAAAAAACAAATTTTTTGATTGGAGGTTATTTCAATGTAACACTAGAGAAAATGTGAAAGTATAACTGCGTAATATGAAAGTATAACTGCGTAATATGAAAGTATAATCACAGAGGATATTGACCCCAAATAACATTGAAATAACTCTGCAATATCCTTCAATAACATTCGCAGAGGTTTTTGAGAAATTATTGGGAGAGGATTACCCACTGAGAGCTGTGTGTTCTCCGTATGTAAATATTTCTCGGATATTAGACGCCGAGCAAGTTCACCACATTATCATACCAACCCTACACACTCACAGCTATTAGACTTGTCTGTCGGCGAAAAAATATTACATCAGAACTCCGGTTGCATCTGGAGTCTAATGGTGGGGCGCTACATATAAAGTGGGTCTAACAAATTTTAACACCGACCAATCCCAGTGTATTACGACAAACTCGCTTTACATATAGCGCCCCACTATTAGACTCTGGATGCAAATTACATATGGAGTCCTAATGTAATATTTTCTCATCTATCAGCGGGACTCGGCGACCTTTTCTCCCAAAAGTCTCAGTAACATATGATCTCATTTAATTGCTCTCGCTAGTACTAAATATTTAAGTGAGTTTTTTCGATCAAATTTTCCCTTGTTTCTTGAGCCCTTCTATTGAGCTCAACTGCATCCATCAAGTTCGTTGAATATTCCTTCCTGATAGAAAGAAGGAAAACTCTGTTTCATTATCTTTCATTATCTATTTATTGACTGCATGATGTCCATGCCTAGGACGTTATCAACGATGAGTTTTAATAAGCCCTCTACACAATCCACAACCAAACATTTACTTTTTATTTTTAGCCCTATGAACACAAGTAAATTATAGGAGGAATAGATATGAGGGAAATAAGAGAAAGTCCTCTCTCTCTCTCTCCTCCCTTCCCTTTCTCACCACCATTGATAATGGCAAGCACACTCAGAATTCCACGGCTCCCTTCCACCTCCTTCATAAGGTTTCTCTCAGATTATATGAACATACCGATAAGACAAACCCTACGTCCTAAAAAAATTTAACATTTTGAAAGGAAAGAATGTTGAAGTGTATAGCCATGACCTATTTATCAAAAGCAAATCACTAAAAGAGCATATAAAGACAAAAGAAACATTTAATACTCTGGGGTGGATTAACGCTAAGCTGAACTCCCTCCAATGCACTTTTGAAGTACGTTTAGAAAAATTTCTTGGGTACTGCTCACACCGGAAGAGATAAAGTCAAACATTGAAAACATTCAAGCCATCCTAGATATTCTTGAATTTTTTCGCCCAATCTCAAAGGGCTGCAAAATCTGACGGGTCACATCACAGGCCTTAACAGGTTTTTTTCAAATGTGGTGATCGAAGTTCATCTTTCTTCAAAATCATGAAAAATTATAATTATTTTGTTTATACAAAATAATGTGATCAAGCCTTCAAGCAATTGAAGACATTATTTTCTTCACGGCATCTAATACAAAGTCTCAAATAAGAGAAGAATTGTTCATTTACTTGAGAGTTGAAAAGAAATAATCAGCTTCGTCCTAATTCACAAAAAAAAAGAAATAATTTCACATCTATTGTGCAAATAATGTCATATGTGGAGCTGAGATGAAGTACAAAATTATGGAAAAACTTGCATTGGTGCTCATTATTTCAGAAAGGAATCTATGTCCTTAATTTCAATCTCATGTTGTGAGTGTTATTGATATGCATAGAAAATGTGCTAATTCGTGTTCTATTTTAATATGAGTTTAAGTTAATTTTATGCTTTTGAAAGATATTTGTGTTGTGTTTTACAGAATAAAGGAAATAAGAGCATCAGAGCTGAAGAAACTCATTAAATTCACTAAGGATGCAAAAATGTTGGTGTCGGGATGTAGAAAGTAGGTGCCACATACCAGGGCCTAGTCGCCCAGAAATTCATGTCGAGAAGGCAGAAACTAGGTGCCCGAATGTAGAAGGTAGGAACCATAGGACAGTTCCTAGGCACTCAGAAATTCATCCCGAGAAGATAGAAAGTAGGTGTCAGGATGTAGAAATAGGCGCCATAAACGAACGCCTAGGCAATCAAAAGCAATTCCTAGGCGCCCAAAAGAGTCCAGAGTCTAGAAATTCCATAGAAGGAAAAAAGTAGGCGCAGCGGCTATAACGTCTAGACGCTAGTGACTAGCGCCTAGGGGCTACAAACCAGCGCTTAGGCGTTAGTTCACTCGGTTGGATGGCTTTCTATAGTTCGGACATGACTTATTGCCTGGAGAAGTATAAAAACATGGAATACGAAGAAGAGAGGGGGGTCTTTTTCTGCCATTTGAAACGTGAAAAACTTCTAGAGAAGGTTAGAGAAGATCAATGAAGCATTTTAGAGCGAGTTTTAAAGACAGAGTGGGAGATTGTGAGAGTGTCACAGTGCTTGTAACTCAGGATTTGAAAGAGATAAGTATGTTGAGTTCTTATTTGTTTTCTCTAAGAAACAATTTGTGAGACTCTTGTATATGATTTCTATCTTTAATACAATATTTATATTGATGAAATTGGGCATGCTTAATGAGTTTATTTTTTTTCTCCATTGTTGTGAAAATGCAGGGATGATTGTTTGGCATATATATGTGATTCTTTGTTTGTTTTCTCTAAGAAACAATTTGTGAGACTTTTGTATATGATTTCTATCTTTAATACAATATGTATGTTGATGAAATTGGGCATGCTTGATGAGTTAATTTTTTTTTCTCCTTTGTTGTGAAAGTGCAGGGATGAATGTTTGGCATATATATGTGCTTCTTTGTGTAAAATTTTCAATAGTGTTGGATTAACTTAGAAAACTTATTGACTTTTAACTTGGCTAGTTAATTTGTTAACACTAATCATGATTTTAGAATTTCAGTAAAAATCTAAGAAGAATGATTAAGTTAACCAAAAAAGCATCGAAATAGGGATGTTAACTTTGAATTCGTGCAAACGAAATGTGGAGCGAGTTTTTCTTGGGCCATTCATTTAATTTGGGGAACTAAACAAATGAATCTTCAATCTTTCTTAGACTACCGAAAAGAGATAAGGAAGAGTTTTCTCTTGTTTGACACTTGCTTTTGAATCACTTTATAGGCTTGAATCCCTACATAACCACTTCAAAGGATTAGGACAATGCTTAAATCAACAACTATTTCTTTTCATTGCTTGAAAAATTAGGTTTCGTTCACTTTTAAAACAAGGGTAGGGAAATTTCATTCAACTTTAAAAACTTCAATAGTTTAGGCTAGGACCAATAGTAGTAAACTAGAATTTTTCTCATTTGGAATCATCCCGCTCCCTTTGGGATCGACGCAAGGAACTTCATTCTGTATACTACTGATATGCCATGTATACTTGTGTGAGCCACCCATGCTTTGCCTAACTTAGAGCGTGTCAAGTTTTTGGCACTGTTGCGAAGAACGATGGTGAATTCAAATTAAAAAAAATATTAGTTGAACTTTTTGTCTTAAATTTGAAAATAGTAGAGTACAATATGACTTGTTATTTAGTTTATTTTTTTCTTCATTTATTTACAAAAATCTAAAAATGTTTTGTTAGTTACTTGTTAAATCTGTGCACTTGTATCTTGTTTTTTAATTTTTGCACAAAACTTGTGGCTTATTTGTTGCTTAATTTTATATTGAAGTTGTATGAGAGCTTACTCTATTGTTATGTAATTTCATTTTAAGTGTGTGGTGTTATCTTTAGCATAGGGCCACTTAGCTAGTTGAATCTGGTTGGTGTATGCATAGTTCAGGATCCTTTGACCTAGAACCTTACAACCCTGAGTTAGAGAGAATTATTAAGAAAATTCAAAAACTAAAAAAGGCTTCAACAAACTTTAGGAGAAATGAAACACAACCTCAGAAAGAACTCAATAATCATGGACCTAATACCATGACTCGGCCTCTTAAGGATTTTGCAAATTCTATGGTAGATGAAATCCACTTAAGTATAAGTACACCTATTGTAGAAACCAACTCATTTGAATTGAAACCCACCATAATCCAGATGTTGCAGAATAATCTGTTTGGGAGGGATGCCAATGGAAGATTCTAATCTTCATTTAGCAAGCTTCATAGAACTCTGCACTACATTTCACTATAACAGAGTCTCTGACTACGCCGCAAGGCTAAGGCTTCTCCCTTCTCCTTGAGGCATAAAATCAAAATGTGGCTAAATTCCCTAGCTCCTATATCTATTAAATTATGGAATGACACGACCTAGAAGTTTTTAGAAAAGTATTTTTCACCTTCAAAAACAACCAAACTTAAGAATTATGTTACTTCTTTTAGCCAGTTTGATGGTGAATTTATTTATAAAGCCTGAGAAAGGTTTAAAGAGCTCCTTAAGAAATTCCCCCACTACGCATTACCTGACTTGTTAATCATTCAGACTTTTTATAATGGGTTGGTATGGTCACTTAAAGTGGATCATAAATGCAGCAACAGAAGGTTCTCTAATGTTAAACTCCTTTGATGAGGCCTATTCTTTAATTGATGAGATGACGATAAATAATTTATAATGGCCTTCAAATCAAGTGAACCCTAGGAAGGTAGGCAGTGTTCACGACACGGATGTTCCATCTATCTTGACTAAGTTAGACTAATTAGGCTTGAATCAGCCACAAGGACCATCGGTCATAGAGAAAAAATTCTTATCGACAACTGGTGGATCCTAGTGCATTGTCTATCGATACTATGAATGCTATCAATAATAGATTTAACAATTCGTACTTCAATTCCCACAACCCTAATTGGAAGAACTATCCAAATTTTAACTGGAATAATGATAACCCAGATGTAGGAAACCAACATTGGGGGAACAATCAAGCTAATGCAATAAGAAATTGGAATAGCCAAGGTAGCGGGAACCCAAGACAGACTTACCCTCCATAATTTAATGCTAACCCTTAATTTAAGGATAAGAAGTTGTCATTGGAAGAAGTGGTGTTAAACATGGGGAATCATATTCAAAGTCATGTTGCTGTCATAATGAACATTGAAAAACAAATTGGGCAAATAGCTAATTTAATGAGCCAAGGATCCCAAGGGACGTTTCCTAGCAAAACATAAGTGAATCCAAAGGACCTGAATGTAAAGCACTACAATGTTATAAGTCTTAGGAGGGGAAAAGTGTGTGAAGAGCCTATGGTGGAAAAGCTTAGATTAGATGAGTCAGAGTCTAAACCTCAAAGTCATATAGAAACACTTAACCCTTACTCTAGAAAAATATCTGCATAACATAAGATAGGAAAAGAGAGACCACCACTGCCCGTTCCTCAAAGACTCCAGAAGCATATGAGGGACCAACAAATTTCTGAGGTTCTAGAGTTGTAAATAAACTTACCATCAATGTCTCTTATGCTAAAGCCTAGAACGAATGTTGAGTTATGTGGAGTTTGTGAAGCATGTCATAAACAAAAAGAAAAAATTAGAAGTTAGTGAGATAGTAGCCTTTACCAAGGAGTACATTGCGATCTTACAGAGGAAATTATCCAAAAAATTGAAAGATCCAGGAAATTTCACCATCCCTTATGCCATAGGAAAGAGATTTAGTGGGAGGGCTTCGTGTGATTTAGGAGTCTGCATCAAGCTTATTCCTTTATCCATTTTCAAAAAGCTGGGATTAGGATAATTTCATCCCCCCTCCCCTCAACCCTTCAGTTAGCTGACCAATCTATGACTTACCTGAGGGGAGTGATAGAGGATGTCCAAGTTAATGTTGAAAAATTTATATTTCCTATTGATTTTGTGGTCGTAGACATGAAAGAGGATAAAGAGTTTCCTTTAATTCTTGGTCGACCCTATTTAGTCACTGGTCGAGTTGTGATTGCTATTCAAAAGAGGGAATTTACCATTAGACTGAATGATCAGGATGTAACTTTTGATGTAATGAAATCTATAAAGTTTCCCTAAACCTCTAAAGATGCTCAATACTAGGATATATATGTGGTGGCAGAGGCAATTTATACCAATATGTTGAATTTAAGGAGGCCCCTAGAATGTTTAGGGAGGTAGTTAAGCCTAAGCACCCCACAACCCACCCCCAGTATATGAGCTCTCCCATAGGAGGAGCCCCTAAGATAAGGTTAGGGATTTCCCCTGAGTGGTTAGTGAGTGACTTCTTTGAAGGATACCCTACTGGGCCCTTCATGAGTGCAGGTGGCTCAAGCAAATTTCAAGAGGGAGGAGTGCTCAGAACATTGGAGCAAGAACTATTTTATAAAGTTTATCATCTGAATCGACACTCGCCATTCCAGAAGAAAGATGATTGTAAGAGATTCATAATAAACTAAGAAGTCTGAACTTGTGAGTAAAAAATTAACACATTTTCTAGAAGGTTGTAGAATAAATAACACATTGGATGATTTAAACAATTCTTCAGAATAGTAAAAATTTGGAATGATGGACCAGGGATTATTGAGAAGACAACTTGATCCTGGAGAATACTTTTATGTTTGATCAAAACTGTCATGGTTTGGCTGAGGACTTTAAACTAAGAACTACTTAGGAGGCTACCCAAGCATTATCTTGTCATGTGATTGCATGATTAGTTTATTGTGTTTGTGTGAGATTTGAGAAGGTTGAGGACGTTAAATTAAACACTTATTGGGAGGCAACCCAATTTCCTTTCCCTTGCTTTATTGAGTGCTTGTGTTCTTATTTGCTTATTTGAATATTCGGAGTTGCATACCTCTTAAAGAGTCATGTTGCTTGTTGAGGAATAGCCTCAATTTTATTAATTTTATTACTTTTATTTAATGCTCTTCGAATTTTGTAATTTTATTTGTGTTATTATGCTTATGTCAATTGGATTATTGTTGCTATGGACTTTTATTTGTTTATGTTGTGATGAACATACTATGTGTTTCTTTATGTTGACCACATCCTTCATTAATATTTATCCATGTGAAGCTCATGCTAATTTGATTGTGATATTCTTATTGTTCACTTAGCTATGTTTTGGTTGTCTTTAATTTGCATGCTTAATGATGACCTATCATGTGAAGTTTTGTAGTTTCTCTTGTGTTACAGTTATGCACTTTATTTACTTTTATTGTTCTCATTCTCGATTGCATGTGATGTCTTGCCCTTAAAGTATGTAGAAATCAAAATTTGGAATTCCATAAAAAATATAAGTGGTAGAAGTAATTAAAGATATGTACCGACTCATGAATGGAAGATACATATGTCAAAGATGTTTTTGTTCTTTTTTCTCTTTTTAATTTATTTTTAGGGGTTTCCAGCTTGTCTATCGTCATATAATTTCCTTTTCCGAGTAAACCTTTCTTGTAGATCATATGAATGATATAAAAAATGGAAGAATAAAAAAATAAGGACATGCGACGAAGGCAGACAAACAAGAGAAGAACGTATCTTTATGTGATGTCTTTGCCCTTAAAGTATGAAGAAATCAAAATTTGGAATTCCATAAAAATATAAGTGGTAGAAGTAGTTAAAGATTCGTACCAACTCATGAATGAAAGATACATATGTCATAGTTGTTTTTGTTCTTTTTCTCTTTTTAATTTATTTTTAGGGTTTTCCACTATCATCATATAATTTCTTTTTTCGAGTAAATCTTTCTTGTAGATCATATGAATGATCTGAAGATGGGAAAAATCAAAAAATAAGGACATGCGACGAAGGCGGACAAACAAGAGAAAGAACGTGAAGAACTTTCATAAAGTAAACTTCACGTGATAGCCCAAAAGCATATGTTCAAACAAGATTGGATCAAAAATACCTTGAAAACATATCCACAAAGAAGACCCTACGAAAGCAGCCCATCCATAACTAGAGAGTCAAGTGTATGTGCTTATTCTGAGATCAAGAGCAACTCCCAGAGGGACATATCCCTTCGGTTAATTACATCCTCGGAGATGCATATGAGTACTTTCGATTAAAGAAATATTATTTCCTCTTGAATGACGATAAGTGAAATGGTATCACAATGTATGGTTATTCCACAGGTGAATCTTGAAGCTTTCAAATTCTCGCTAAGCCACATGACAGATAGCGAATCTCACACATCCCAAATGAATAGTGGCTCATTGATAATCGAAACTCATGAAATAACCTAATCGATCATAAAGTTCACACTATGCTTCCAAGGCCTAACAAGGTAATAAGAAGACATAAGTGATGAGTGATGAAGCAGAAAGGAAATCATTCAAGTGGACATTTTCATTTTCCAAACAACAGAACACAAGACTGAAACTATGGAGATATGGTGTTATTAAATGGTGAAGGAATATCGTTGTGGTCGATGTACTTGCAAAGACAGTAACATACCCAATGGGCGGAGAAACGTTGTCGTTGTTCTCTGCACCACAACGGAACTTTATCGCATTCTCAAATGAGGCTTTAATTACTTTATTAATTGAATAAAACAATCTAATTTCAAGTGTTGAGCCAATAAACCTTTTTAGTTATTATGTACCCCATGAACCTATTTATTGGTGGAAGTTATCATGTGACCACATTAACTCTTCCATCTCAATGTTAATACACAGCTATCTTAAACAAGATAGATGACATGTGATCACTCTTCACACTACCTTTGTGACCATTAAGTTATTATGAGCAGTCTACATAGCTCTTAATCGCCAAGACTATCTTTTTAATCTAAATTAATGCACCTTTCCATTACAATATTGCCAGCGAGGAAAATATAGAATCGAAAAGCTTTTGCTGATTGGAGGAAATTTCCAAAAGTAAATAGCCCCCTTTTTTGTGGATACATTGAAAGTCAAGACAAAAATACTCGTGCAGCTCGAGCTGCCTCCAACCAAGGGTCAGGGATGAGCTGCGTTGATACAAGGCCTATATTACTAGCACTGTGGCACATGCTACATGAGAGACAGCTTTCTCCATACCTTGCGCCAAAATAAATACACTATATCATCAGCTTTGTTGCGACCACTGCATCACCAATGATAATCTATAGAAAAAAGTTCCAGCTCTCCATTCCAAGCTAGCAGAGCAACCTTAACATCAGAGTAAGCACTCAGAATCAGCAAAATGTACAATTTAGTACTCTTTTACTCAGCTGCTGCAAGCCTCTGCCGAATCTCTTGCGAGCTTGACATCTTATTCACACTGAATACAAGCAAAATGTGTCAGATTTGCCATAGAAGTCACTTCTGCATTTCAACTCGTAAATAGTTTCACAAAACATAGTTATTTGTTATTTGTCTAAATAATGCACTTTATTTCCCTATGAAGATTTTAATTTCTCCGAGTTAAAAAAAATAATGAAATTAACAAATTTCACTTCGTTTCAGATAATTTTTTTCTAACTTCAAGCAACCAAATGAGAACTCAGAGAAACTAACCGATAGATGATGTCCCCTGAAGTTGCCTCCTTTCTCAAAATCCAGTCTGGGACCAATTCTTCAATTAACTTCAACTGCTCTTCAACTTCATCTGGAACACATCAAATAAACTACTTATCATACAACGTTAAGCTTTCATGAACTGTTTCAAAGAACACAAAACATTAAGTCTTACTTCTATCAACTACACTGCAATTACATGAAAGAATCTTGTGAACAAGCTCTTGCTTAGTAATCACAGATCTATTCCCTGACTGAAATATCAGGAGTATAAAGTCAAAAAGTTTGGGCAAACTTGCAATCATCTTCCTCCGCAGCCTTGCCTCAGCTACATTGGCCTCAAGTTCCTCCATCACTGTTTTTTCCTTCTCCCTTATCTATAGAATAATAATAATATATTCAAGGGCTTATCTAAATTGAAGAGAAAGAAAAATTACAAACTCTAAGTTTTATAAATAGCCTTACATCTTGTAGAAGTGATTCGGGAAGAAAACCAATAACATCATCTTCTGCTGGTGAATTTTCAGAAAAATTTTCTGCAACGTCTAACTTCGAATTCTTTCTCGGAGTAGGAAATAATTTGGTCCGAGCCCGTTTCACATGCGGCTTTTGTGGAGTATCATCGATTGTGGATTTAAGACTTCTCTTTGGTGTGTGAAGTTCTGGTGTAGTTGTCATCATTAGCCTAGTAGAAGATAGAACATCCTTAACTGGAGTGGATTCTAGAGATAATATTTCACTTGGAATGCTGCTGTGGGCACTGGTCAGCATTTTTGAATCCTCTTCAGTTTGCTGAAGATTCGACACCAAGTGTCTTCTACCAGGAGAAGAAAACAGTGAGCTTTTGTGGATTGGAGGCATTGAAGAAAATTTAACAGGCGATGGAAAACTAAAGACTAATGAATCAACATTAGTGGCAGTGTCATTTGAAGAAGCAAGAGGAGTTCTGATTTTATCAGAACATGAAGTTCTTGCTGAAAATCTCCTCTGGAAAGTTGGAGAAAAGTGTGAAACTTTAGTTAAAGTTTCAGCAGGATGGGCAACAGGCAATGATCCGGTTGGCATAGAAGGGCCTAATTTATTGGTTTCAGTCGACATGCTTGATTTCATGTGACCAAAAGGATGTGGCAATGTCTCTTCTGGAATTTCAGCTTCCTGAAAGCAGGAAAAATAAGAATTCTTCAGTAAATAATCATAATATTTAACAAGTAAATAGGAAGGCCAATCAAATATATTCAGAGAACCCCCACCTTTGAATGTTCTCTAGCAAACTGGACAAGCCTCGCTCTGAAAAGTTTTCTTAAGGCTGAATATGAGCACTCTCCTTTTAGTTCCAGGTTGATTTCCACTGCATCTGGTTGCAAGGAAACTTGAAGTTCTGGCTTCATGCAGCAGGTAGCTTCATCACGCAAAAGCACCTTTTTAATTGAAATTGCTTCAGGTAGGATATGTTTCATTTGAGCTAAATGTTTATAACTAAATCTCCTGAAATAATCAAACTATACAGAAATAAGCAGAAAGAAGATTAATTTACAGCACTTTGCTTTGAAGATAATCCAATCACTTTGTGAGCTATAAACTAAGAATATAATTTTTTTTTCTTTTAACAATAAAAAAAAGTACCTCTCTGCCAAATGTTGTATGCTAGCACTGATATTGGTAAATGTGGGCAATGCTCCTTTTAGCCGAAGTAATCGGATTGAGCTGTCCAGGCAATTGAAGAACTCTGCCAGCATCTCATAACTGCATATAAACCATTAGATTATTTAAGTCCAAATATTTGAAGAACATACTAAAAACTAATGAGACTTTTAAGAAGATAAAAATCTTCCAGGAGAAGAAATCAAACAAGAACAATATGGAAATTCGAATCGTTTCATTGAATGGATCGATCCGACCACTTTAATTGGAAAATAAATAAAATACCCCAATTTCAACTTCAATTTTCACTTGGAATCCTTAAGAGAAAATAAAAAACAAAGATTCATCAGCAGAATCTCTTAAAAGAACGGGCAAAAATTCAAAAACCTACTTTTCCGATAGCTTCGCTGTGTCTGTAGCAGCTGAGGACATGACCCCCAAATCACAGCATGATTGAGATTTCTGCCGCAGCTCGCCAGCAGATCTGAGAAGATCCGATCGATTCGCGGATTGATTTCTGGTCATCCGCAACCCCATGGCAACCCTCCGCACGTCGCTGACCGAAAACGACAAGCTCCGTTTGCTGGCACGCCGAGGAAGCTCTGCCGGCTTCTCCGGCGTGGGGATCTCCTCTGACCCAGATGCATCTGCCGATGAAACCCTGTTCCGGAGCGGAGAAGCTAGCGTCATCTTCTTCTTCTCCATATCGCCTGAGAAACCAGATGGTGCTAGGTATTCAACGGCTTCGGGTAGGAGCAGGCCGCGATCCCGCCGTTGCCTTCCCAGCCAGCACTAAACGTGACTGTATCGCGAGGGTTTGATTACGAAGGCGATGATTCTGGGCAAAATCGGTAGAGGGGAAGGGACACAGGCTAGGGTTTCGCAGAGAAGAAGGGACCGGGAGAAGGATAGCTATGTAGAGGGCGTTTGGCGGGTAATGGCACATTTTGGCGGGAGAGGGTTTATGGCGGGAACGCAGGCCAGGAGCTTCATGGCTGGCGCCGGGCTTGGGTGGAATGGGCCGATTGATAAGCAATTGAACATTTTCAGTTAAAGTCCGTTGAATATTCATAGATTTGTATCCTAATTTCTATTGAAAATGCCAATATTTACATGAAAATTTGTGAAAGATAAAAAAATCATTAGGCCTATCATAATTTTAATAATCCATTTTGTAATTAAGAAAATAAAATGTGCTCCTTTCTTCAATCACTAGCTTAACATTTGATTATGTGAAACAATATAAGAGAAACGATTATTAAGGTTGATGGTGCTTATTAGAAAACAAATGTTAGTGTGTAGGTGTAAGTGTCATCTATAGATTGACGGTTAAGAAGTCGTCGGGTAATTATAATCTATTAATGACAGACAGTTAATAATATCAGAGCAATGATAATTAGATGATGGTGATCTGGTGATTACAAACATCAATATTCGTGGAATGATAGTAGTCAAGTGACAATTAATAAGATAATGATGATTGGGCAACCACAATGGGCAATATTAGTTGAGCAATGGCACAATGATCACTAGTAGTTATTATTAATTAATAAACAGAGCTCTACACTTATTTATATCTTTAAACTGCCTTATACTTTTGGTTCCCTTCACTAAAATTCAAATACTTTTAATTCAGATATTCCAATTTTATCCTTTTTTTAATCAAATAATTTTTTTAGAACTGAGAGGCAATCATGTATCGTTTTTGGCTGAATTTACTTGATATTGATTTGAGTATTTAGGATTAATTAACTTCAAATTAATTTTAATTCAAATCAAATAAATAACTTGATTACAACATTTTTTTTTATTTTTTTAAATCACTCCAATAAGCATAAAAATACACCTCACATGCATAAATATTTTAAAATTATAAATGGATAAATGAATTTATACATTAATGAAAATTCAATTTGAAATAAAATATATCAAACATATTTTTTTTATTTTAATATTGAGTGAGGTCATTTTATTTGAAATTTACCTTAATTCAAATTCAATATGATTACTTTATAAAAATATTCTACAAAAATGCTCAATTTTAGATAGGTTATCAACTAATTAATGGATAAGTTGATCTTAAAAAGAAATTTCTCTAAAACTCAATGTTTCTTATATCACCCAAAGCCTTTTAAAGACATTAAAAATATTCCTCTATTACTAGGATCTTCCTTTCTTAAATATCCATATTTCTTCATCCCCATACTTTTTTCAACATTTGATGACCCCTTTGATATTCTTTTGCAATAAATATGATTAATATTTAAAAATATTCTATAAAAGAGGTGAGTTCAAATCAGCACGCGCAATCAATTAACTAATGGTCAAGTTGTTATCAAAAGGAGGTCGCTCAAAAATTCAATATTTACTTATATCACCCAAAAGCTCTTTTAAGACATTACAACTTGTCCTTGTTTTGCTACTTTGCAAGCTTTCTTCAGCAATCACCCTTCATTGTATCCTAGTCCTTCTTTCATAGTTTTCGAAGTTTAGGTTTTAACAAACTTAGCGAGCGCTCTTTCTCTTTTTGTTTTTGTCGTGAGGTATTCTTTTTCTTTATATTAGTCTTTATGGTTTTTTATAAGAGTTATCAAATCCCAAGCATACAAAAAATTGTGTATTTTAGTTATATGTTTACATTCCTTCTTTTCATCAAACATATCACGTATTGAATGCCAAGTTGATGCACTCGTGCTAATAGAGTCTAAAGTTTTGAAGATAAATACCACAATTCTCAAAATATAAATGAGTTGAAATAGCTCGAGAGAAAATAGTTTTAGCATATTATTTGCGAAATAAATATATATGACTATTTGTGGACATTGTTAGAAGAAATTTTGTGCATGAAAGTTATCATTTCTCTCAAAAGAGAACTATTTTGGGATACAATTTTAGAAACTCATTCTTTGTTATATGATTTTTTCTTTATTTATAAAAAACTCTCTTGTATAATATAAAATGCATATTTATTACACACAATTTCTTAAGAATTTATGGGTAAATGATGCAGATCTGGCCCGCTTGCAAATGGGTAAGTTGATTGCTATGGGTGGGGTTGTGAGAAAATAAATCGAATATGGGTAAAAGTTTGTTCATCCGTGTTCAGTTAGTTTTGACTCCAAATAATTAAATAATTAAATATACTATTTATTTACATCTTTTTTACATTATTTTTTTATAATTCATTTTAAAAATGTGATGTTAGGGATGAGTGTTATAAATGAAAAAAAATAAAGTTAAACTCTTAGATATGTAAATGCCAACCATTTTTTTTTTTTTCAGATTTCCACTTTTTTGTTTGGTCAGATTTCCACTTTTTTGTTTGGTTTGTTTGGTCCAACATTCTTAGTAGAACTAAGGGGTGTAAATGGGACGAACACAAGCGAGCCTATCACTGTTCTTGTTCGGCTCGTTTATTTTTCGAACACAACAAATTTGTTCATGTTCGGTTCGTTTACTTAGCTAGCAGAACAAGAGTTATTCGCGAACAAAAAACACCCTAGTTATATATGCAACCGAATGAGCCGAGCTTGAGCGAGTCCAGACTCGACTTGGTAAAAAAGATCATTGTTCATGTTCGAATCGTTTATATATCGTGCTCAAAACATTTGTTTGTGTAAGTCTCGCTTGCTTTTCGAGCCGAACACGAGTTAGTCACGAACAATGAGCTATTTTGACAACCTTAATCACACAACCGTAAAATGTTAAGTGTATGACAAGATCTAAATCTTGTTATTTATATTAAATATTCATTTAAATAGAATTTAATATATTTTATTCTATTTTTAATTAGTAATTTGAATTGATTATAAATCTTTGTAGTGTTGTAGTCAATTAAATAATTTAAAAATAATACTCATTATGTATATATATTTGACAACACAATAAACTGACCAAATATTTTAGACGCGAAATCAGGGAAAAAAATTGCGTACGTCAATCGTACGCAGAGATGTGTACGTAATAGGTACACGGGCATTATACGAGGGTTACACGTGGGTTACAAGCGTGTTATAACTTCCTTGTAACTTTCGTGTAACTCACCTGTAACCCGCACTTTTATTTTATCCATTGGGATTACAAGATTACAGCGGGGTTACACGGGAGATACAACGGGGTTATAACCCCTTGTAATCCTCGTGTAACCCCCTGTACCCTTTTACATACGTAACTCCTGCGTACGCTTGACGTACGCAATTTTTTTCTCGAAATCAGACATTAATTTTGCAGCAGATAAATTCATTCGAAAAATATTGTGGCGGGATAATCAAAAGCAAAAATTACCGTCGCACATTTTCAGTTGGAAAACTGTTTGTGATGAAGGTTCTTGCGGCGGTACCATTTCATCCGATAATCAAGCATTAATCATGTTTTCCGTCAGAAAATTATAAGATTATAGGCTGATTTTTTAGCTAGTAATCATGGGCATTTCTGTAGTGACACAAGGTTGTGGTTAGCTGGCATTCCTAGACATGATGTAAGTCCAAACTTTTATATTTACTATCATATTGGGAAGATAGCTCAAGTCTTCTTGGACACATGCAATCAAATTGTAAGTCTCATTCTTGACATCTTCTCTGGGCATGCTTGAGTTCATGAGATAAAGCTATAAGTCTCATTTCTTACATCTATTGTGTTACTAGTACATCATACGGATAATACTTCCTAGCCTCTTCCTTACCAGCCCTATTGGACCATGGTATACCTATACCCTCCTTCTTACTTAACAGCACAAACATGCAAATAAGGAAATTGGCACTAATAGCCCAAGTTTACATCATGCTTCAAAACAAGACAATCTGTTAAGATGTATTTTTTTATGAAATTATCTCTTTCAACAATGTTTAACCCCTTGCCACTGCGACCATTGTAAGCCATATCCACATTCACATATCCATTATTCCATCTTTAATGCCTAACATTGATGCCAAAGACAGGACAGTATTAGAGGATCTCCTTCGAAAGGGAGAGGTGAGAGAAACTTGGGAGACACAAGGGGTGCATGAATAAAGGCACGCATAAGCATACGGGGGAGACATAGTAGGATTATGACAAAAGAGAGTCCACGACATCAAGCCCTTTGACCATCCAGGGGAAAAATCTCACCCTTGCTTCTTTATTTTTCTTATATTTTTAAAGGAGAAAGCATTTGTAAAGGAATTCTCACTCTCTTGTATGCCTCTGATAATCTTTCCTTAGACCAGAGTAGCTTTTTTGTCAATCTTGTAGTGGAGGAAGATCACATGATTAAAGCATTATAAAATTTTTGGCATGTCATTTAATTGATTGTTGTCATTCTCTTTCTCAAGTCTTCTTGTTCAAAATTAAGTAGCCAACTCAATTTGTAGATAATTTTTTTCACAAGCTGTTGATATATTTACTCTCCATTTTGCACCTTAAATTAATGAGTTTTCCCTATAATCACTTATGAATTTTTTGAGATCATTCCTCTGTTGAAGAAAGGAGACATGCAAGATACTCATACCAAGACACTAATTTATCTATTGCAAATAAGCCTTCTAATAGCAACACCTTCGTCATCCATAAACACCTCAATGCCAATCCTAATTATCTAATCTAGTAGATCACTAACCTTGTCAGCTTATCAATGTTTCCCTACAATACCCATTAATCAAGATGCAATGAATGAAGATACATTAATAATAACGAGGGTTCTCCGACGACCTTCATGAACAAGTTCGTACATTTTAATCTGTGAACACTTTGCGAATGAATCTTTTATCGCCTTGAATAATGTTTTAGAGCTTCTTCTACTTAAAGCAGGAAAAATTTACAACTCAAAACACTCCCAATTTGTAGTTGGAAGGTTTAAACTCCCAAAAACATTTAATTTGATAATGTATTACCTTTAGGAGTGCCTCTGAGGGCTGATAAACAAGGTTTATGGCTTTTAGTGATAACTTCCAGGCAAAAAAGTGATGGGTCTTTGACTGGTAACCTGGGAGATCTTAGAAACTTCGTCCTGCAATGAAGGGCGATACTGTTAATACTCATAATTAGGAAGATTTAAATATATACCACACAATTCCTTTGTATTTGCATATCCAATATCTAAAATTCAATTTATTGCATTTATAGCACTTGTACAAGGGAAGGTGTATTTCACGCTTTGAAAGTTAGTAATAATGGAATTTTGTATATGATATGAAAGACTTGGGTCATAAATATAAAAATCAAAGTTTAGGTGCTACATATATAAATACATGAAAATTGTGTGGTATGTATGTAAATGCCCAAAAGAATTAAAAAAATAAATGGACATAAGAGTCAAAATTTAGTGATTATCTTGAGCAGTTGAAAGCTAAGCTAGCTTACCTTCTATGAATTTGAATATGTTGATCAGATTCTTTGGCACTCTCCCCATTGATATTTCCAGTAAATGCCTGAATTATATATTACAAAAATTATAAAGTTGCGGTTACAAAGAAGATTGAAATTCAGAATACGTATAGCATATGGGTCCATTGTGTATTTAGTATCATTAACAGTCACGTCTAAAAAGAATTTAAAAAGCAGAATATAATGGACTTTCTGTTGTAAACTAAAACTGAACACAACTTCTGTGACTGATGTTATGGCGGTGATCGTTATCTTCAGTTATAGGAAAAAAATTGAAATGGATCTATATAGTGATAGCATGAACAAAGGCAAATGAATGTGTGCAGATAAGAAGTGAACCAATTTTATTAATATCCAAGCAACTAGTATCACCTCTATTGATTTTTCTTTTAATTGTTTTTTTTTTCTTTTATTTTATTGCTACTACGAATATCAGAAATTTTAACATACTTCAAGATAGCACATTTGCCAGTATAAGACAGTATAAAATAAAAACACTGAAGAACAAATCCAACTCTCTAGGCTATCTATGTGTACAAGGGAAGAGAGAGAGAGAGAGAGAGAGAGAAAACGATAGGATTCTTGATACTAATCGAGCATTTTTAACTGTTCAGAGTTTGCAAAAGAAAAAAGAAAAGAGAAGTGATAAGAAAGAGAAAATTCATTTATTGTTTTCATGTTTCCAACCTAAATGGGGATATTTATAGAATACAAAGCTACTTCATGCTAAGTTAACTCGCACAAACTAATTGCACGTGGTTTCACAACAGAAAGAGACACTATATACTTCCAATGAGCTCAAGAAAATCAGAAATCAATCTCACAAGAAAATGTATGGTCAAAACTAAATACAGCTCAAAAAATTAATGTTAGCAATACATGTTTAGCGTTAGTTTTTGTTGAGTTTGCTGTCAGGACAGCTGTCGACATCCCACTGTTTTCCCTCTTAGGGTTGTATCTGGGACAAGTGGTGTTTTGGTTGTATCTCGCTCCAAGACGATGATTATCCTTCGCATATCCCCTCCACCTAACCCTACCTGCTGCCGCAGGCTCCCTCCCACCTACCTGCTTGATGCCCTTTCCCGTGTATTCACCTTGCTAGTGACGCCCCTTTGGGTCCCTTCCAGGTGATTGTTGCCTCCCTACTCCGTCCCTTTGGAATTCATTATTAGAGGAGGCACCGTATGGAGGACAGAGAGATTTCAAAATCATAGTGGACCCACCGAAGTTTGATGGAGGTAAGAATCCAGATGATTTTATCGAATGACTACAGCTAATTGTGAGAATCTTGAGTACGTGCCATAAGATAAAATGTTGAAACTAGCAGTCATCAAGTTGAAATAGAGTGCCTCCTTGTGGTGGAAAAATTTGCAGAGACAAATAAAGAGAGAGGGTTGTGACAAGATTATTAGATGGGAAAAGATGAGAAAGAAAATGCAAAGAAAACACCTACCGTCTCACTGCTGCCGGTATATATTTACGAGACTCCATCACTAGCAGCAGAGAAACCTATCAATGGAAGAGTTCACGACACAGTTTCATCAGCCGCAAGTGAAATGTGAGTTGATCGAACCAAGGGAACATTCCATAGCTCAATATCTTGGAGAACTAAAGCCCGCTACCAACAACGTTCTGCAACTACGGCTCTGTTGGTCATTGGCGGATGTCCAGACCTTAACCTTGAAGGTAGAGAGACAGCAGAAACAGAGCAGACAACCACCACCATTCACACAGCCACCTAAAGTGGGGGACATCAGCAAGAGCGAGCATGCCTCAAGTAGTTGAGAAGACCGTTTAGGAAAAGGAAAAAACAACTCAAAGTGAGAAGAAACCCAAGAAGAACGGCATGCCCACTATAGTCCTAGCCCGAAAGTGCTTCGGATGTCAAAGATTTTGGCACACCGCCTCTAGTTGCACAAGGAGTTGAGTTGTATCATTTACCAAGTAGAGTGCAATGTTAGGGGTTAGCGACGAAGAGTCAACTGAAGAATAAGGAGAGGTGTACCCTTTTCCACTGGATGAGGGCGAGATGCTCGTGGTTCGATTGGTCCTACAGACTGAGAATATGAGGGAGCCACAGTGGCTTCGCCATAATGTATTCTACACTTGTTGTACTATGAAAGAAAATGTATGCAAACTCACATCGATAAAGGGGGCAGAAAGCACATGGCATCTACGCAAATGATGGAGAAATTAAACCTCATGTCTTAGAAGCATTCCAACCATATTCTCTAAGGTGCTTGAAGAAGGAAAATTGGGTAAGCATTGACAGGATGTGCCTAGTAGAGTTTTCGATTGGAAGCCAACTGCAAGATCTCATTTTAGGATATTGTGAGAAAGCATTATAAACCTAAATATCTCGAGAATATATTTATTCTTCCTCTCAGCTATCTCATTTTGTCATAGAGTTTCAACACAAGAACTCATATAGATGATACCAATCATTGCAAGATCTGATCCAAGAATAGAGTTAAAGTATTCATTTGCATTATCAAGTTTAAGATTCTGAATTTTACATTGAAACTGAGTGAAAATCATATTATGGAAGGATTGAAAAAGTTGTGCAGTTTCAAATTTTTCCTTCATGAGGGATATCCAACTAGCTCTAGTGTAGTCATCAATAAAGAAGACAAACCATCTGGCTTCATTAATTGTTTTCAATTTTGATGTCCCCAAATGTCACTATGGTTTATAAGAGTTTGACTGAGACAAAGAATAGACATGAAGAGTATGTTTAGCCAATTGACAGGTCTCGCACTAAAAAAAAATCGGACATTTTATTAATAAAGAGACAAAGATACAACTTTGCAACATAATGAAAATTGAGATGACCCAGACGACAATGCCAAAACAAAACTAGACTTTCAACAAACTCAGAAACAAAGAAAGATAATGGTGAAGAAAACACTTGTGTTACGAGAATGACTTTCTTTAAGCAAGTATAGACTTTGTTGCAATTCAACACTGTCAATCATTTTGTCGTATCCACCACCTGAAATTCAAATGAGTTAGAATAAATTTAATAACACAATTCAAGTCATGTATAAGCTTGTTAATTAAAAGTTGAAATTTAATTGGGAAACATATAGTATAGAAGTTGAATATTTTTGGAGACTTTCACTTTTCCTTTCCCAACAATCTTAGAGTAAGATCAGTAAGTTTAACAAATTTGGAGTTGGTGAGAGTATGAATATCTCCAATCATATAATTAGATGCACCTGAATTTATTATCCAGAGTCAAAATCTTTCATTGTTAGCATGAAAGGACATGATAAATTTGTGTATCATCAAGCAGGTAGGTTGCTTAGTTATGCTCGAAAGAATTTTCTTCAACGCCTCTAGTTGTTCTTTGGTGAGGGGCTATGGTTGGCCGGCCCTTTAGAAGAGGTAGCAGCATGGTTGTGGCGGTCCTGGTCTTTCTTCACTTGCCCTTGGTTTCCAATATGTAGATTTTCCATATAGTTTCCAGCACTTGTATTTTGTGTGACAAAGTTTCTTGCAACGTTCACACGATGGACAATTCTTTTTTTTCTTTGACTCGTGGGAGTGATTGTGTGTGTACAAGGTGGAGCTTTCAAAACTAGATGAATCCACACTTCTTCCCTAACATAAGGGAAATTTATGTTTTTTTACCACTAGAATTATAGTGTTTTCTTCCCTATTTATCATCATTTTTACACCAGTGAAAGATTATTTTTGTCTTTTTGCAGGTTAAAAGGTCGAACGTACTTCAGGAGCTAAAACACGAAGCTAGCTACAGAGCTGAACTTGTGTAAAAATGCTAGAATATATTGTAATTACATCAGGCTTGTTGTTGGTCTAGCATAATTACGCTAGCCTTCTGCGTGGACACATCGAATTAGGCATGATTATGCTAGGTTAGGGCGTGGTCATGCCGCATCCCAACCAATTTTGTTTTGCGAGAAATTTCAAGGAAAAAATTGGGAAGTGTTATATAAGGCTATGCATGTGACACCCTAGGAGAGGGGGCTAGGCTTTGGAGGCTCTCTTCCACAAGAATTAGGCTTCTACTTCAAAGCCTAAGGGTTATCTTCTTCCTTTGGGGAGAGAACTTCTACTGTGGTTTTTCCTTTGAGTTTTTAGAGTGTTCGTATGAGAGAGAGATTTAGTGTTGTCTATAAGAGATTGTGGAGAGTTGATCATTGTATGGTGAGGATTTGGTAATTGTTGAATGTACTTTTGTTGATTGTAAGTTTGTACATTCTTGCACTTATATCTTTAATCATTTCAATAAAATTCGTCATGCTTTTCTCTCTCATGTCTCGTAACTAAACCTATGTTCATGCTCCTGTGATAAAAGAGTAGTTTTTCTTGATGTTTTATCGAGTTTTTCTCAATTAACGTTTTTGTGCTTTTGAACTATGCATGCTAATGTGTTAACTTTTTGATCGTCATTTACTTCTAATTTGGTCAATTAGGTAGTTAAAACTTCTTATGAACTAGGACTTCTAATTTTTGCCTAGAAAAAGAAGTTAACACACAATAGCCTAGTGAAATAGATATATTCACAGTCGAAAATTGTAACCTAGATAGGCGGTAATAACCAGAGACAACCTTAACCACATTGATTCACTTCACATGCCCAACCTAAGAAAAAGAAATCATTTTTAGAAAAGATTATATTACAACTGTGAAACCAATTACATAGTCAAGCTAAAGCCATAAGGAATATTGAAAATCAAATTGGACAGTTCTCGTACTAATTGAATAAGAAGAACGGAAAATATCATATGAGCGCCCACACGTGCCTCAGCATCTGGATGCAGAATTGCTTTGAGAAGCTGAAGCAAAAGCGCCTCAGGAAATATCTGGAGAACGGGACATCAATCGGCCTCCTCCTTTTCATGACTCGGGCTCCTCCTTCGCACGATACAGATCGACTAGACCAAACTCCTCCAGTCAAACTCGACATGCACTCCCTCACCTCTTCTTAGTCGACGCTCTGTTAGGGCCAAACCGCACACAGTGATGTTGTCGACTCCTTCCTCAACCAAGATGCCACCTCTATCCTAACCCACTCGTCGCTTCTTCGGGTACGCTACTCCTACTTCACCCTCTGATCTCTAAAAGCCTTCTCGCTGATAGGCCAATTTATAGGGCGAATTCCCCTCTTCGGATTCCCTACTTCTCACATCTTCTCGACTCCTCACATCCCATCGTTTCTGTTCAACTGCCCGAGCTTTCGCTTCATCTTCTCCGATTTTTTTGTTTCCCCTCTCTTATTTACAGAAATGTTACAATCTTTCCCACATACAAAAATTCATTCCCGAAATTTATAAACATCAACATTAATTATCCATAAAATTCGGGTCATTCATGAAAAGAAATCACTATTAAAATAAAGACTCGATACAAGATGACTCAACTCACTTTAAAACACAGATACTGAACACGAAACATGTTAAGAAAAACACTAAACTAATCAGACCTCATCATCATCAACAATAGTAGGTTCTTCAAGTTCACTATGAGTAAGGGAATATACCCGAGGTTGAACCGGTTGTCTTGATTGACCTTGGGTAGGAGCTGAGACTATAAACAATCTTTTCCTGCCCACCTGCAATCTTCTGTTAAGGAGTTCCACTGGATTTCTAATCTTCATCGCTTTTATGGCCAAGAGATGGACAATATTGTGTTATATGACCAGGTTGGCGACACCAATAAAAAGTTTTAGAGCCCGTTAAACATTCACCTTTATGTTGTCTTCCGCATTTGACACAAGTTGCTCCAGTACCCTGAGTCGTACATCTGCTATTTGCATTTGAGTTATTCTAAGACTTCTTCTCATTAGATCTTCCAGAGTGAGCTTCGTGTTCTTATGCGGTCTTCCTCTTGTGCATCTCTTTATGCTTCTAAGTAAGCTGATAGTCGATCACCATTCTTCTAGCTTGTTCCACTAATACTAGTGCTCATCAATTCCTAAGTTTATCAACGACTGTCTGATCAAATATTTTAATCCTGAAAGATATAACACTTTTCTTCTGCGGTAGCGATCAATTGTGTGGCGCAAAACTCAATAGTGCATTGAATTATGCTTCGTACTGCATCAGTCTTCTCTCCTTGCCTCAACTTGATGAACCTGTCATGCACCTGTCGACGAGCCAATAAAGGTACAAACTATTCTATGAATAACTCCACATGTTCTTCTCAACTAACAATTATATTGGCTCGACAACAGGTGCATGATCAGTCTTGATGCTGCCCAAGCCACCACCTATCCAGCACAAACATCGCCAACGGTACTCTTCTTTCATCGAGACAAGCCATGTTATCTAGTGTATTCTCTATCCACATTAACCAATTCTCTGCTTCAATTGGGTCTTCAATTCTGTTGAACAGAGGGGGACACGGATCTTAAAATATCTTCAAATACTTATCTACCGCGACTGCATCGTTTTCGACATGATGCAATTTGTATTCCTAAATCAGTTGATTCATCGCAGCCATCATTTGGGTGAGGGCATTGTGTTTACATTACTAGTAGGTTGTACTTCTTCGTTTTGTATCAAATTTTCTTCTTCTATGATTTCGGGTGTATGGATAATAATAATTACTTTGAGTTAACTTTAATTTTTATAATTATTAATTTTTTCTTATAACCATCCTATTAAATCTTTCATCAATACCAAATTAATTTATCTGAAACCTTGGACGATAATACAACTTTTGTCACGACCTGGCCCAAGGCTTGGAATTAACCAATATGTGTACAAACGGTCGGACGGTGCGAAATAAATTTTCTATATTCGTTTATAATTTAATAGATGAAAAAAGCCATTAAACAATTTAAATTAAAACGATAAATTAAAATTACCTCGTTGATGGTAGTCTTCATTTTCTATAAACATTTGCTCTTCTACAATCTTTTAATTACTTAAATTTTAACTGAAAAATTAGTTAAAACAATTGTGAGCTAAACGAGTCGGTGAATATTCATACTTTTAAACTACAATAATACCAGAAAAAGAAAGAATACTATGCATGTCAGTTAAGTTTTTTTATAAATCAATATAAACATTTGATATGTTATTCAAATGGGTTTATATTATTATCATAACAATATCATTTCATATATATATAATTGTCGCAGAAGACAACGTCTAAATATTTGTACCACTTAAGGTACTTTAATATCAATATCTTTTTCTATTTACATGCACAGATACATTAGTGTTTCCACATTAATATCATTAAAGGATACTCCATCATAGTCAGTTATGCACATACAAACAGTCAACATAAACATATGTATTTGTCGCATTCAATTATAATATATCATACAAACATTACAATGCATGAGTAAATGGTTAAAGCATTCGCAATGATATGAACATTAAAAAAAATAGCTCAATCAGAATAAAACATCCTCAAATAACGTCAATTGCAAACATATTTGAGAAAAAATAAATTATTACTATAGTTTAAAAGTGCAAGTACTCACCTCGGATTTTTTTGCCTAAGGTCGACTTTTCTAAAGTAAAAACCTAACATAGACATGATATAAAATTAAATTTATTTATTATTTTAAGTAACTATTAACTTGTCAATTTTAATTAAGAATAAAATTTTCAATATTTTATTATTTTATTTGTCTATCCACTAAGTATTCATTATATTACTATTATTTTATTACATATTTATATTATTCTTATTATTATTTTATTACATTTATATATATTATTCTTATTATTATTTTATTACTTTAATTTCATAAACCCTTTTTTATATTTCACCTCAGTTGCCCTAAAGTCTCCTTCGGCCTCCTTCATACAACTTGACCTCCTCCTTCATACGACTCGACCTCCTCCTTCACATGATTCCTTCGCAAGATACAACTCAGTTTCTTCCTTCGCACGGTTCCTTCGAACGATACAACTCAACTTAACCAAACTCCAATCAAACTCCACATGCACTCCCACTTCTCTTCGTCGACGCTCGGTTAGGGCCCAACCGCAAGCAGCGACACCGCCGACACCTTCCTCGACAAAGATGTCGCCCTGCCCTAACCCACTCGTCGCTTCTTCAAGCACACTACTCCTTCACCCCCTCCTTTCTCTGATCGACATCTCGTTTGATACAAAATTTATAGGGTGAATTCCTCTCTTCAGCTTCTCTACTGTTCACTTCCTCTTCCCAATTCCTCACTTCCCATCATTTCTGTTTGACTACCTTCGCTTCAACTTCCACGATTTTTCGTTCCCCATTCCTCATTTATAGAACCGTTATAATCTTCCCCACTTACAAAAATTTCTTCCTTGTTTATAAATAGTAACATTAACTATACATAAAATTAGGGTCGTTCATGAAAAGTATACAAGGCAACACAAATATACTTCAGAACACAAAGATACTGAACACAAAACATGTTAAGAAGAACACTAAACTAATTAGGCCTCATCACCGTCAACAGTAGTACGTTCTTCAGGTTCACATGAGTAATAGACTATACCCGAGGTCGAACTAGTTGTCTTGGTTGACCTTCAATACATTTCTGGCCAAGAAATGGACAATATCATGTTATATGACCATATTGGCGGCACCAATAACAAGTGTTAGAGCTCATCAATCATTCATCTTTATATTGTCTTCCGCATTTGGCACAAGTTGCTCCAGTATCCTGAGTCGTACCTCTGCAAACTCTACCTAAATTATTCTTAGACTTCTTCTCATTGGATCCTTCTAAGTGAATTATGTGTTCTTCTACAGCCTTCCTCTTGTGCATCTCTTTCTGTTTCTGAGTAAGCTGATAGTCGATCTCCACTCTTTTAGCTCATTCCATTAATATTGAGCGTTAATAGATTCCTAAGTGTACCAACGGTCGTTTGATCAAATCTTTTGATCTCAAAAGAAATCTATAGCACTTTTCTTCTGTGGTTGCGATAAATTGTGGCGCATACCTCGATAATGCAGTGAATTCTGCTTCGTACTGCACAATTGTCTTCTCTCATGGCTTCAACTTGATGAACTTGCCTCCATCTGTCGTCGAGCTGATATGGGTACTATTCATTCTCTGAATAACTCCATGAATTCCTCACAACTAACAATGTATTGGGTATGTCCCCTAACCTATCCTGACGTTGCCCACGCCACCACCTTTCGCTTCTCCGTCCACCACAAACGTCGCCAACGATACTCTTCTTTCACTTGAACAAGCCATCACATATAGTATTTTCTCTCTCCTCATTAACCAGTTCTTCGCCTCAATTAGGTCTTCAATTCCACAACCGCATCATTTCTGATATTATGCGATATGGACTCCTGAATCAGCTGAGTCATCGCAGTCATCAATTGAGTGAGGGCACTCGCGTTTACATTAATAGTGCGTTGTACTTCTTCATTTTCTATCATATTTTTCTTCTTCTATAATTTTGAGTGTATCATTATGCCTGAACGGATAATAATTATTACATTGAGTTATAACTTTAAATTTTATAATTATTCCAATTTTTTATAATTATCATATTTGCTCTTTCATAAATGCTAAATTAATTTATCCTAAACCTTTGACTCTGATACCACTTTTATAATGATCTGGCCCGGTGCTTAGAATTAACCAATACGGGAACAAGCGGTCGGACTGTGTGAAATAAATTTTCTATATTTGCCTACAATTTAATAGATGAAAAAGTCACTAAACAATTTAAATTAAAACGATAAATTAAAATTACCTCGTTGATGATTATCTTCGTCTTCTAAAAACATTTGATTTCCTACTGTTTATCTTTTAATTACTTAAAATTTACCTGAAAAATTAGTTAAAACAATTGTGAGCTAAACGAACCAGTAAATATTCATACATTTAAACTAAAAGAATATAAGGAAAAGAAAGAACAATATACATGTCTGTTAAATTTCTTTATAAACCAATATATAAACATTTGATATGTTATTCAAATGGGTTTATATCATTATCATAGCAGTATTATTTCATATATATATATATATATATATATCTGTCACAGAAGGCACATTCTAAAAATTTGTATCACTTAAAACACTTCAATATCAATATCTTTTTTCATTTACGTGCACGGGTAAATTAGTGTTTCCCCACTGGTACCATCAAAGAGCGTTTCATCATAGCCAGTTATGCACATACAAACAGTCAACATAAACACATGTATTTGTCACATCCAATCATATTATATTATACAAACACTACAATGCAAGAGTAAATGGTTACATCATTCGCAATGATATGAACAATAAGAGAAAATAATAGCTCAATCAGAATAATACATCTTCAAATAACGTCAACTGCAAACATATTTGAGAAGAAATAAATTATTACTATAGTTTAAAAGTACAAATACTAACCTCGATGTCGACTGTTTTGCCCCGATGTCGACTTTTCTAAAGTGAGAAACCCAACATAAATATGATATGAAATTAAATTTATTTATTATTTTAAGTAACTATTAACTTTTCATTATTAATTAAATATTAAATTTTCAATATTTTATTATGTTTATTTTTCTATTCAATAAGTATTTATTATATTATTATAAACCCTGTTTATATTTTAACTTAGTTTCACTAAAGTCTCCTTCGACCTCTTTCACACAACGCGGCCTCCTCCTTCGCACGGTTCCTTCGCACAATACAGCTCGGCTCAACCGAACTCTTCCAGTCGAAGCACGAACTCCTCCTCTTCTTTATCAACGCTCAGCTAGAGCCCAACCGCATGCAGCAACGTCGTCAACTCCTTCCTCGACAAAGATGTTTCCCTGCCCTAACTGAGTCATAACTTCTTCAAGTACGCTACTCCTTTACTCTCTGATCACCTTCCCATCTGATAAGCAATTTATAGGGTGAACTCCTCTCTTTTGATTCTCTATTGTTCACTCCCGATTCCTCGCTTACCATCGTTTCTGTTTGATTGACCGACCCTTCGCTTCATCTTCCCTGATTCTTCGTTTCCCCTCCCCAATTTACAGAACCGTTACATCCCATGTTTTCCTATTTGAGATAAGCATAACTCTATGGCATTGTCCTAGTTATGGAACTCCATGGTTCCTAAAATAAGTCATCAATGCATGTTCTTTCATTCATAAAAAAAAATATGGGATACAATGAATTAGACGCATTCTAAAGTCTATGATATGATCCAAATCTATGATATCAAAACTAAAATCACATCCATAAAACAAGGAGGATGTTCTATCACAAAATACTCCAATAAACTACACAACCTTTCACCTTTGACAAGATGAATCATTAATCAATGCATCCAGTTGAAATGTGGTAAAGATGCAACCCTTCGCAAAAGTTTTATTTAAAAAATTATATTTATGATTTTTCTTGATGAATTAAATGTTGAGTTCAATGATGTAAGTATAAATTTTTTTTTGAAAAGAGGATTTATCTTCCCTAAATAAAATCATTTCCATTCAAATAGAAGAATAGAAAATGGGATGTATCACTACCAATAGACCAATGAATGATTTGAGCTTAATGACAAAAGTTGTTGATATCAAACACCCTGAATCAAGCCCTTCTTCTAAAGAGCACAAGTAGCCACATCCAAAATAATAGTCAATAGATTCGTAATGATACATATTTCAAAAAAGCTAGACATGCGGAAACAAAAATGTTGGAAGCTTCAAACCAAGCCATCAAATAAAGGCTAAAAAAATATAAAAAGAGCAAGAGCAAAAGAATAATGACATGCATATGTAATATATATATGAAAGAAGTAACATAAAAAAAATTACCATAGAGCTTCGCAAATAAAATATAAAATTTTAAAGAAAAATGTTGTCACTAGCAAAAACTCCAACGACAAATACTTGTTCTCTTGCATTCTCAAGTATTATGTCCGCTTCTCAAGCTTTTAAAATTTTAAAGATACCAATTTCTAGTTTTGGGATTATTGATTTAGGAAACACATACAATAAAATCAACTATTCATGCAAATTTATTTTATATGTTTCTTGTGATTATTATTACTTTCCAAGGAGGCAGTCGTATAAATCAAGCCCTCGCATTCAAAATGTCCTCCATAAACCTAAATTATTCAACTTGTTATCAAAAGGCCCTCACATTCAAATTGTAATGAGGTGGAGGATTTGGATCATGTGCTCGCTAATTGCAAAGTTCTGAAGGAAACTATTGTTATCCCAGGGAAATGGGGCTCTGCATTCCAGATTTTACAAGTGCTGAAGATGCTATCAAACTGCTAAAGGATATCCCACGGGCTCAGTCCACCCTTGGAAGAGTTTTCTGTTCTACCGTCTACCAGGCATGGCAATGTCCCAATGCAAAGAAACATGGCCTTTCTCATGGCACCCCCACGGTCTTGGGGGCTACAATTTTCAGACTCCCTCACCAATACCTTTGCTCGTCCCATCTGATGGGAGTCCTCTCCGCTAACTAGGCTGGTCTCTAATCCTTTTTGGTGTCCCCTCCCACTCCAGGATGGCTCAAAGCAAATGCTGATGGTGCTCTCTTGGCTCAGGCGGGTGTTGAAGTTGTAATTCATAATAAGGTTGGCGAGGTTCTTATGGCGGCTGATCGCTCCCTTTTGCATTGGGACAGCTCGAGGGTGGAATTGTTGAGTGTGGAGCCCGGTTAAAAAAAAATCTAAAATATATTTCTGCTTGCCGCCTTTTTGAACTGTTCCCGCTTCCCATCCTCTTTGTTTTGGTGGGTCTCGCCATTGCTAGAGTAATAGAAGAAGTAATTAAAATCAGAATTAACTGGCTACTCGTCCGTAACTTCCACTTCCAGCCTAATGGAGAAGAGAGTATTGGGATTTCCTGGTGTGACCGAAATCTAAGTCTGCAAAAGAAATTGGAAGCCTTCATTCTTCTCCGTTTATACTTTATCTTCGGTGATCAATTGCTGGCTTGCAACCGAACCAAAGAAGAACAAGAAGAGAAGTGTCTGAACTCCAAGAGCATTGCTTCTCCTCCATTTGTTCGGACCTGTGAAGGAGGTACAAGCGTGAAAAGCACTGTGGGCTTTCTTTTTTTGTTTTTGGAGTTCTCTTCGATTGTGTGGTGACTCTCCGGTAGAGAGAAGAGGAAAGTGAGGAAGTGAGAGACTTTCTCTTGTAAAGCGAGACGATTGACGGTGTAATTTTCTCAATTAATAAAATCCTCTGCAACTCCGTGGATATAAGCAATTTGTCGAACCACGTAAATTTGTGTGTTACGCTGTTGTTCTTTTTTGGTGTGAATTTTCTAGTTCTATTTTTTCACTTCGTCATCAATTATTTTATTTTAAATATACCACAGCAACTGGTATCATAGCCGTACTTCAGATCTGAGAAAGAACAATGATTGCAAATGAAGTGAAGCTTTCAGCGATTGAGAAATTTGACAGCACATCTCTATGGAAAGAAACTTCATCTTCCGTTATTAAAAAAAAGGACCTGAAATAATGGATGAGGCTGAATGAAATCTGTTGGATCGACAGGTTCTAGGGGTTATTTGATTGACCCTATCAAGGTTCGTTGCACACAACGTCGTCAAGAAAATGACGACTGCAGATCTTATGGCAGCCCTGTCAGGTATGTATGAAAAACCATCGGTGAATAACAAGGTATATCTGATGAAGAAATTATTCAATTTGAAGATGGCGGAAAGTACATCTGTTGTACAGCACTTGAATGATTTCAATACTATCACAAATAAATTATCGTCTGTGAAAATTGAATTTGATGATGAGATACATGCACTGATTTTGTTGGTTTTATTGTCAAACAATTGAGAAGTTATGAGGATGACTGTCAGTAATTCTGCAAGTAAATTTAAACTGAAATATGAAGATGTTCGTGATTTTATTTCGGATGAGGATGTGCGCAGAAAAGATTCTGGGGAGACCTCAGATTCGAGTTCAGCATTAAATGTTGATTCCAGACGGAGATCACATGACAGGAACTCAAACTGGGGAAAATCAAAATCAAAGAACAGAAGCATGAGCAAGTTAAGGCCTGGTAAACAAGTAACTTGTTGGAATTGTGGCAAAACTGGCCACATAAAGAGAAACTGCAAGAATCCTAAGAAGAAAGAGAATGATAGTGCAGATGTGGTAACTGAAGAATCACATGATGCACAACTACTGGCAGTTCATAGTTCTGTTGATGATTGGATACTGGATCTTTCCATACAACTTTCCATCGGGAATTAATGTAGAATTATGTTGCAGATGACTTTAGGAAAGTATATCTGACAGATAAAAAAGCTTTGAACGTGGTAGAATTGAGACATATTGACATTGTACTTCCAAACAAGAACAAGTGAACTCTGCAAAAGGTCAGACACATTCCTGAACTGAAGAATAACCTCATTTATGTTGGGCAGCTTAATGAGTGTGGACATTTAGTACTGTTATCAGATAGCACCTGGAAGGTTACAAAAAAAGCACTGGTACTGACTCGAAGTAAGAAAACAGGTATGTTGTATATGAATACTAGTTTAATTAACATTGTTGATACTACTGTTGCAGAGAGCACAGCAGCATTGCAGACTTGGTCACATGAGTCGGAGAGGTATGAAGGAACTTCAGTCCAGAGGCAAGCTACCATAACTGAAGTCACTTGATTTCAGCATGTGCGAGAGTTGCATTATAGGAAAACAGAGGAAGGTCTTGAAAAGTGGCAGAACACCAAAGACAGGAAAGTTAGATCTTGTACACACAGATGTGTGAGGACCTTCTCCAGTGACATCTCTTGGAGACTCTCATTATTAAGTCATATTCATTGATGATCATAGCAGAAAGGTATGGGTTTATTTCCTAAAGTATAAATCTGATGTATTCAGTGTGTTCAAGACTGTTGGCATCAATTTTTGATGTCACGAGTGTAGGGTGTCCACTTGCACGGCTTAAGATGATCTACGGTTCACCCGCAGCATCCGATGGCTCGAGACACTTACCCGAGACCTTTTCGGCACGTGTTAAGGGGCACGTAGCCAGGTTCATTCTGCTAGGCTATGTCTTTCGCTTAGGTGAAAGCCGGTCGGCATTTGGCACGTCAAACGAGTCCGATCGGGGCGAAAAATATTATGTGGCGCGTCACGCGCGATTTTGGCTCGAATTGGCCTGATCATCAGCGAGGTTGTCCAAATGACCCCGGACGACGAAATGAACTACGCGATCACATTCGGAACATCGATTTTACTTAGAAAGGACATTCAATTGGCTACGATTTTGAGGGCGAGCCTTAAATACATGAATTATTATTTTTAGCCTGATCATTGGATCCCGAACGACAAAATGGACTGCGCCAACACGTCCAGAACGTCGATTTTAGCTATGGAGGACATTCATTTCAAAATGATGGCGCGCCTGAGCTAAAAATGTGCGGGAGACGATTATAGAATTAATAATAATTATTATTATTATTATTATTATTAATAAAAAAATTCTAAACTATCATATTTTATGCTGCCCTTAGCCTCCTTAAGCCGCACCCCATCCATCTTCTTTAAGCCCGCGCGCGAAGCTCCTCGAACCTATCCTGCTCTCGCGAAACCCAGCCCGTCGACCTCCTTTCTCTTGCCCGATGACGCCAACGACGCTCGCCGACCTACGCCGCCCTTCTTGCCACCGGACAAGTCTTCTTCTTCTTCCTTTTTTTCTACTTTTTAGTAGACCAGCTCTCCTCCATTCGCCGGCCTACTTCACCAACGCAACCGCTGGCCATCCGGGGCTCTCCACCTTCGTTGAGATCACGCCAGTCCGAACTTCCCCTTTGTCGACTTTCTTTTTAGGTCGAACCCTCTCCTCAGCTTCCCCTCGCCGGCAAGGTATCATCTGTCGTGCAAATCTCCCGCTGTCGTCCTACAATCGGCATTTGCTTCATTCGCACGCAGCAAATAGGGCTGAGCTTAAACCTCTTCCACCTTGCATTTTCTTACGGGTCGCCGACGAGCTAGCTCCTCCACCTTGTCGTCCCGTATTTTCGGTAATTGAAAATCTCGCCTGAACGATCCACTGATGAGGGACAACAAAGGTTCACTGTTCAGGGAGGAGTAGATGTCTTCCACCTTGAGGGAAAGAACTCCGCCAGCACTTCTTCCCGCCGACATCCTCGTGGGTTCCCCCTCCTTTGCCGGCATCGAGGGACCCCTTTTTGAAGGTACGTTCTGGTCATATTTTTATCTGCCAAAATTATCTATTTTTGGTACATTGTATACATCACTAACTTCCTGTTTTCCATGTGTTTTATTGCGAGATTCGCCGGAAAGTGTCTCTCTTGCCCTCATTAGCTTCTGTTCGTTTATGTGTGTGTTCTGCGAGGTACGTCGGTGCATGAACCAGACCCCGATAGTTTGGAGCAAGCAAAGAGAACACGTCCACAACGGTCACAGTGGTGAGAATTTTCAACTCCTAGCTAGTCGTAGGTGTTAGTTGTGGTAGACGTGTGGGTACAATCGCCCACACGGGGTGTGTGCACCGGCGTGTGCCGACGCGACGACATGCCTATGTGAATGATCATTGATTTATCTAGAGTTAACTTTTAGGTTGGGACTTCTTGTGCGTGGTCAAACACCCTCCGAAGAGTCGAGTGACTCTCCTTCATTATGAGCTTTAGCACAAGTCCCGATGGGTCGGAGTCTCACACTCCCCTTGCTTTGGATTTTCCAATTTTACTTGGAGAAAGCTGGGATGTCGAACTTAGAAAAGCAAAAGAAGCATTGTAGCTGGCTCGCTTTGCAAAGTTTGGAGGAGTCTAAATGAGAAAAAGTTTTGTAGCTAGCCTATTTCGCGACGCCATGGACAATTTTCCCCTCAAAGATCCGAAGAGAAACTCTCCACATTTCCTCACCAGAGCAAGAGGTAGCTATGTCACATATCCAATGGTCTAAACTTTAGGTTTCTCAGCAGAGGCCATTAGCACGAGCCTGGTTGGCTACCTGCATCTTTATTTGTCTTGGATTGCACTGCATTTTGCATAAAGCATAAGAGCACTTCATTTCGCTCCGTCGACCGCCCTGTCCCGGAGAGCACTTCACTTCGCTCTCACTGGCCGCCTCAGTCGGGTGAGCGTATCACCTCTCCAACCGACTGCTCCAGTCCGGTGCGCATTTCACTTCGGTTTGATCGGCCGCCCTGACCAGGTGAGCATCTCACTTAGCTCCGACCGACAGCACGGACCCGGGGAGCATCTCACTTTGGTTCGACGACTGACCGCCCGGCCCGGTCGACCGATCACTTTAGTTCGACCGGCCACCACGGTCCAGTCGATTGAACAACTGCATGTTTGTATGCTTCTGCATCTTATTGTCTTTTTGTTTACATCACATCACATGTTTGTTTGCTTGCATGTTTTATCTTGTATGTGTTAGCTTGCATGATCATTATCATTTGCTTGTGTTACACTTTTTCGGGTTGCTGCTGCCACAACACGTCCATCCCTCTCGGTCAATGCTGCCTCGACACAACTTCGAACCGTTGCGGTCACGACACGTCCATCCCTTTTAGTTACTGCTGCCTCGACACACCTTCGGGTCGTTGTGGCCGCTGACGTCACAGCACGCTTATCCCTTTTGGTCATTGCCGCCTCGGCATACCTTCCTCGGGTCGCTGCCTCCACTGCACGACCATATTTAGGTCACTGCCGCTACGACACTCATCTCCTCGGCACGCATGGATATGTTTAATTGAATAATATAATTTAATAATATTATTATTATTATTACGTTATAAAAAAACTCTCTATCTTATTCACGCATGAGGCATGCAGCATTAAAAATTAATAATAATAAATCCTAAATTATCCTATCTTTTGCTGCCCTTACCCTCCTAGAGTCGCACCCCGTCCATCTTCTTCCAGCCCGCGCGCGAAGCTCCTTGAGCCCCCTCTCCTGCTTTCGCAAAATCGAGCCCGCCGACCTCCTTTCTCTTGGCCGACGATGACGAAGTCGCCGACGACGCCGACGTCGTTGCCCGCGGCCCTCACCC
>NW_018164692.1:354306-374295 GCF_001263595.1 Phalaenopsis equestris
TTGGGAGTGCTCTTGACCCCAGAACAGGCACCTACACCTGAATCTCTGGTTATGGGTAGTCTACGTAGGTATTCTTTCGCGGATATCGATTTAAGGTGCTTTCGCCCGATCTTGTTTGGACGGACACTCTTAACCTATCCTTGCGAGGTTTACCGCACGTAGGCTCTCCACGTTTTGTGTTTTCTCTTATTTGTCGCTTTGTCGTATGTCTCTTTTTATTCGGTTCCTCTCCTCTTTGAATCATTGATCTGATTCAAAATGGAGATTTATTCGAATATGGGAAGTATACGACGATCGACAAGCTGGCGACTCCTTCTAAAATAAAAGAGAGAAAAACGAACGAAAACAAAGACTTGGAAGGTCATGGCTGAGACAGAGATATGCTTAAAGCTGAAATGTCTGAGATCTGACCATGGTGATGAATACATTGATGGTTGGTTCAAGGGGTTCAATACTGTGCAGCTCAGGGCATCAGAATGGAGAAGACCATTCCAGGGACACCATGGCAAAATAGTGTTGCAGGACGCATGAACGGAAAAATTAATGAGCGGGCTAGAAGCATAAGATTGCACGAGGGACTACCACCTACTTTCTAGGCAGAAGCAGTTAGTACTGCAGTTTATTTAATAAATAAAAGGTTATTTGTTCCATTAAACAGTGAATTACCTGAAGAAGTCAGGAGTGTGAAAGAGGTTAAATTTTCTCCCCTTAAGACTTTTGGATGTCTTTCTTATATTCTCATTAATTCTGATGCTCGTAAACTTAAGGCTAAGTCAAAAAGTGTTAATTCATTAGCTATGGAGACGAGACATATGGGAATCGTTTCTGGGATGATCAGGGTAAGAAGATCATAAGGAGCAGGAGCAGGAATGTGATTTTCAATGAAAAGGTTATGTACAAGGACAAGTTAAGTACAGTTTCTGAAACAGCACTGCAGAAATCTGAGTTGTTAAGATTTGATGATTTACCAGAGATCATTGTGCATGACAGAGATGCAAGTGACGAGGAGCGTGGATCTGAGGCATCCACTCCTATTGTTCCACAGTCAGTTTCAGAGCAATCTACCCCTGAAGTTGCAATTCGCATGTCAGAAAGGGTGAGACGTTCTCCACAGTGTTATTCTCCAACTTTGAACTACATTCTGCTGACAAATGATGTAAAGCCTCAGAGTTATGAAGAAATCTTGCAAGATGAAAATTCAAGCAAGTAAAAGCTAGTCATGAAAAAGGAGATAGATTATCTACTAGAAAATCAGATTTAGAGTTGACAGAACTTCCATATGGGAAGAAGGCACTACACAACAAGTGAGTGTACCGAGTGAAGATTGAGCATGATGATAGTAAGAGGTACAGAGCTAGACTTATTGTAAAGAGTTTTCAGCAGAAGCATGATATTAATTATTCTGAGATTTTCTCTTCGGTGGTGAAACTTACAACCATCATAATGGTACTGTCTCTAGTGGCTACTGAAGATCTTTTCCTTGAGCAATTAGATGTGAAGACAGTTTTTCTTCATGGAACCTTGAAAAAGACATCTATATGCACCAACTTGAAGGGTTCATAATACAGGGAAAGGAAGAGTAGGGTTTGCATATTGAAGAAGAGTTTGTATGACCTGAAGCAAGCTCCTAGACAGTGGTACAAGAAATTTGATAATTTCATGCACAATGCAAGGTACAGCAGATGTCAGACAGATAACCGTTGATATGTTAGGTATTTTGATAATTCTTATATCATCATTCTGTTGTATGTGGATGATATGCTTATTATAGAGGCTACTATTGATGAGATCAATAATCTAAAGGAGCATATGTCAAAGCACTTTGCAATGAAGAATTTGGGAGCGGCAAAATAAATTCTTAGTATGAAAATTGTCAGAAATAGAGTCAGATGTATGTTGAGACTCTCTCAGACTGAGTATGCGAAAAAAGTACTAAGCAGGTTTAACATGAATAAGGCCAAACCAGTTGGCACACCCTCGGGAAGTCACTTCAGACTCAGCAAGAATCAGTCACCCTAGTCAGAGAAGGAATGAGACCACATAAGTAAGATTCCTTATGCTTTAGCTATTGGTTCACTTATGTATGTTATGGTTTGCACCAAACCGGATATTGCCCATGCAGTGAAAGTTGTTAGCAGATACATGAGTAATTAAGAAATGAACATTGGGAAGCAGTGAAGTGGATCTTAAGGTACCTAAAAGGCTCTTCAGAAACTTACTTGTGTTTCTCAGGAAAGAGTTCAGAGGTACAGGGCTATGTTGATGCTGATTTAGCTGGAGACATTGATAACATAAGAAGTACTACAGGCTATGTTTATATAATTGGTGGCACTGCAATATCATGAGGCTCTAATCTGCAGAAGACAGTTTCATTGTCTAGAAGACAGTTTCATTGTCTACTTGTCTACTACAGAAGCTGAGTATATAGCAGTGTCAGAGGCTGCAAAAAAGATGATATAGCTACAGGACTTCTTAGAAGAATTGGGCAAGAAGAATCAGAAGGGCAGTCTCTATAGTGATAGTTAGAGCGCCATATTCTTTGGTAGGAATCCAGCATTTCAGTCCAGGACTAAGCACATTCAGATCAGGTATCACTTCATAAGGTCATTGTTGGATGACGGACAGTTGTTGCTTGAGAAAATTTGTAGGAGTCAAAACTCTGTTAATATGTTGACAAAGGGTGTTACTCATGAGAAACTGAAGTTGTGCGCAGCTTCAGTTGGTTTTCTAGCTTGAAGATAGGGGCATTGAGTTGCAGATGTGGAGGATATCATGTTGAAGAAAATGGTTGCACCGTCAATGGAAGATATCAGATTGAGGAAGAAGAAGTTGTAGCCTATGTATCGGTCTCAAAGTGCGAGATTTGTTGAGTGTGGAGCCCGGTTAAAAAAAAACTAAAATATATTTCTGTTTGCCGTCTCTTTGAACCGTTCCCGCCTCCCATCCTCTTAGCTTTGGTGGGTCCCACCATTTCTATAGAAATAGAAGAAGGAATTAAAATCAAAATTAACTGGCTACTCTTCTGTAACCTCCTCTTTCAGCCTAACAGAGAAGAGAGTTTCGGGATTTCCTGGTGTGACCGAAATCCAAGTCTGCATAAGAAATTGGAAGGCTTCGTTCTTCTTTATTTATACTTCATCTTCAGCAATCGATTGTTCGCTTGCAATCGAACCAAAGAAGAACAAGAAGAGAAGTGTCTAAACTCTAAGAGCATTGCTTCTCCTCCATTTGTTTGGACCTGTGAAGGAGGTGCAGGCGTGAAAAGCATTTTGAGCTTTCTCTTTGTTTTCTTTGGAGTTCTCTTCGATTGTGTGGTGACTCTCCGGTAGAGAGAAGAGGAGAGTGAGGAAGTGAGACTTTCTCTTATAAGTCAAGACGATCGACGGTGTAATTTCCTCAATTAATAAAATCTTCTGCAGCTCCGTGGATGTAGACAATTCACCGAACCACATAAATCTGTGTGTTTCACTCTTGTTCTTTTCTGGTGTGAATATTCTAGTTCTATTTTTTCACTTCGTCGTCGATTGTTCTATTTTAAATATACCACAACAGAAATATGAGGCGGTGTTGTTTTTTGCCACTGTTTTTTAGTCATGGATGCTGGAAATGAAGGGAATCATCATTGAGGGGGAGAATGAAGAGGACATTAATTCCTTTCAGAAGGGCATGAAAATTAAGGTTTGGCAACAAAACCACAGATTGAGCTTGAAACTGACGTTTCTCTCTAATTTTAGACAGGTTATTTTTTTATTTTCATATAGAGAATTAACAAAGAGGCCCATTTTTGTATCAGGCTTGCTTTGGATAGATCTTTCTTTTGGGAGGATCACACTTGTGACCCCGATTTTTTTTTGCGTGGTTGAGGAAGATGTCAATCAAGCTGCCTTTTTTTGTGTAGTTGTTATAGCTCTTTTTTTGTACCTTTTGATTTTGTTTTAATGCAAAATGTGCACTCTTAAAATAAAACACTTAACTTAGTTTTAAACTTCTCGTTAAAGCCCAACATTTTGTGTCATAAAGCATTGCAGGTTTCACCACCAACTTATAAAATTCTCCTTTCAAGTCTAAGTGTGTATATATATATATATATATTGTTTCTCTTAAGAAAAAAATTTTGTTTAACTTTAAAATGGTCTTTTATGGTATTAATTAATCTCAAACAACATAATTCAGAAGATCTACCGAGATAATAATCAACATGAAATACAAACAGAGTAACAAGGCCATACATTTTATGTGAAACGTGGCTTTAAAAGGAGTTTATACGCTATTCATTTATGTCAATGGCCTCATCATAAGAGTATAGAGATTTTAAATATGATGTTACAATAATTTGAAGTCACAAAATAAAATAACTTGAATTACTCCATTGGTATTGAGGTTGCACACCCTTGACATAAGATCTCTATATCACCAAAAAAAAAAAATGCATGACATACATAATAAAAGAAACAAGCAAGTTGGAGTGCAAGCCTTGTCAAAAACCCTATAAATTTAATCATAAACTTAACGAAAGATGCTTCAAAAAACATAGGGATAGAAAACCTATTACCAAAGACTAAAGTAGTTTATCACAAACTAGACCTGCCATAGTCTATATTGTTGGTATGGTAAATCAATTCATGCAAAATTCTAATGAATCATATCTAGGAGTTACACATTGACTTTTATAATACATGAAAAGAAACCTACATAAAATAATTTCATTCAAGAGCAGGAAAATCTAATGCTTGAAACTTAAGTTTTTGATTATACAGTGTCAATGATTAATAGGATAATTTTAGAATATTGCACATCCTTAGAAGAAAAATATATAATTTGAATAAGTAATAAAAGGGTAGTGGCAAAATCTAGTGCAAAAGCTGAATTTAGATCTATGGCATATAAAATCTATATATTAAAGTGGCTGAAAATTATCCTAAAAAATTTAAAGATTGAATAAAAAGGTCCTATCAGGCTTTATTATGACATCAAAACAGTCAATAATATTGTACATAATCTGTGCAATATGAATAAAGAAAAAATATTGAAGTTGATAGCATTTTATTATCATAAAAATGCTACTAATTATTCTCAGCTTATGACCACAGATGCACAACTTGTTGACATTCTCATCAAAGGATTATAAGGACAATAACTTAAAAGATCGGAATTAATAACATAAATTCATTTGCATAATTTAGCCTCTAACATATCTTTCTTGACTACTACAATCACATCTATCAGCTTCCTTATTCTCTTCAAACGGCCTCATTAATCCATGGGATTATTGTTGTAAGTTATAAACTCACCAATCAATGGATCATCATAATTATAATTAACTCTATAATTTTTATTTCCTAATTATTATATATTTTCTTCAATAGGTTTCCTTGGACTTTAATAAATTTGGCACAAATTATGAAATGAAACATACAATAAATTATCTTCAACAAATCAACTATTAAAGTTGCACATAATTCTATGAAATATGATTGAATAAAAAGCATTGAAGTAGATAGATATTTTATTATTATAAAAGAAGCTAGATAATAGTATATTTTATATTCAGCTTGTCCCCGCAGATGCACAACTTGTTGACAATCCTATTAAAGAATTATCACAACAAATAACTCACAAATTGGCATACAAGCTTTGAATGAACAACATCTATTTATTTGCTTACGGAGGATTATGACGAAATAAAATTCCATCAATTCAGTCTCCAACATATCAGCACTAACTCCTGCGATCCCATATGTCAGCTTCCGCATTCTCTTTATGTCGTCTCATTGATCCATAAAATTATTGTCGCCACCTCACCAATCCATGAAACATCATTTTACATTTTCTATTTCCTATTTATAGTTAGCTTCAACCTTTAAGTTTTCCTAGACATTACTAAATTTAGCACAAATGATGAAATGAAAAATACAACAAATTATCTCCAACTTTAATCAGCTAGTTCAAGTAAAATGAATGAATTGACATAAATTTCAGAATCAAAGTTAAGCTTATCTTTTCATAAGCTTATATTTTTTAGAATAATGAAGTTTATCTTTTCATAGCTCATGTATGTAAAGTAATTAACTTCGTTCTTCATAATTAGAAAAACTAAAGGTAAACTAAAGTACATTAATCATCATTAAATT
Source organism: Phalaenopsis equestris (assembly GCF_001263595.1). Taxonomy (NCBI): domain Eukaryota; kingdom Viridiplantae; phylum Streptophyta; class Magnoliopsida; order Asparagales; family Orchidaceae; genus Phalaenopsis; species Phalaenopsis equestris. The sequence continues at coordinate 360,438 of NW_018164692.1, forward strand.
TATACTCCTGATTAAACTTATGTTTACAAAATAATTAAGCTAATTTTGCATGGTTAACTAAATTTAAAATGAAGTAAAGATATGGCAAGTTAATGGCAGTTAATTAAGAGTCGAAATCATAAGAAAATGCGATATGTCAAAAAGAAATTTACTTCATTCTGCAACTTAGCATTCTCGTTCAGCTCCTGCCCTTTCAACACGGCCAGAGGCCGCAGCCTCACGGTCCTCTCCTTCTCTTCAACAAACTTTTCTACCAAACCCAATTTTCTCTTCTTCCTGCTCACATTCCACATTTTCTTCTCCCTTCCTTTCCACACCATCCCCTTTCTGAAATTTTTTTCCGTCTTCCACCCCGGCGAGCTGGTATCAATCACCGTCACAACCGTGCCAGTAGAAACCGATGGATCCCAACCCGCTGCATGCCCTGGGTTCGCCCGCATCCTCTTCATCTTCTTCGGACCCCTCTTCGCTTCGGCGATGCTATTGTCGGCGCTGGAAGGTGACATCGCCGAAGCCCCGCCATCCGCACTGGCGGAAGCTGAAGAGACGCACGCCCTAGGATTCAGCTGCTTCCGCGCCCCTTTCAGGTTTGCAATTGAGTTGCGGGTGTCTCCCATAACGAAGAGCTCGGAGAGAACGTTGCTCATCAGAGAAAATAGGCACTGCTCCTTCTCTAAGAAGACCCTCTTTCGGGACTGCAGCTTCATCCCGCTGAGAGGGGGATCAACGGCCTCTGGATTCGAAGGAGTGGGCTTAGGTTTAGAGTTCGAGTAGAGAAAGTGATCGAGATCGAGGTCGGCGGGGACGGTGAAACCCTTGGAGGTGTAGAGGCGATCAAGCCAGCTGAGGGTGGATCTTGATGTGGGGATTGAGCAGAGCATTTTTGGAGGTTTGAAGACTGATTTGCAGGATGAGCCCGACGAGAGTTGCGTAACTGCGAGAAGAGGGCGGCAGCCGAAAGAAAGAACAGTGGGCGGAGAGCTAAACAGCTGCGGTGCTTTTTCAAACGCGGAGAATGGCGTTTATTGTCTTCGCTTCGTTCCGGATAAACAGGTTTTTTTTTTTTAACATGTTCATGTTTTATCCTGCATTATAAACAGGTTCATAATACTTGAATAGTAATGCAAATAACACCGCAAAAAAATAGTGAATCAACGCCATTCACGCAGTTTTTTGGTATTATGGGTGAGTTACGTGGTATTATTCAAACTTAGTATTATTCACGATATTATTCGTATGATATTATTCGTATCTTTTTTTAGTCATAGATTCGTAATATTTTCCCGTGTTATTTATGGTAGTATTCAAGTGTTATTTTGGTGTTATTTACGCTGTTTTTTACTATTATTGGTAAGTTAATTGATGTTATTCAAACATTTTGCCGGAATCGGTATTACTCGAGTTTTTTTTCCGATATTATTTAGTTTTTATTGCTTATTATGCTCATTGTTTATTATTTTTATAATTATGGTAAATTTTTTATTGGAAGATTTGCATCCATAGCACCCAATTTTTATATATTTAAATATCTATCACCTAGATTTTAACTCATACCAATCACCTTATTTATGCATGCTAAGGTATATTTCACTTCTTGAAAAATAAAATGATGATATAAATTTTGAAAATTAGTAATCAAATAGATAATTTAGAGTATGTTTGGGGCAGCTACGGTTGCGCTGCCACATATACAATGACCTCATCATAATGTCACGTGACACCTCCTCATTGGAGTACTGATGCATCAGTACTCCTGAGGTAATATTTTTTCGCTGCATAGGAAGCTGATTGTCTGTTTGTTGCAGCTGTGTGAAAACAACTGTGAAGTAATCGTTTCTAAAAAATGATCATTATGTCGTTCTTTCGTAAAGTTGTTTAAAACAAAACTGTGATGGTCATATATTTGATACTTTAGGAGCAAAAATTCATTTCAAAACAGAACAAAAATTCATATACACAACTCACTTAACAGTGAGTACCGAAAGTGCTAAAGAAAAAAGAAAAAATAATAATAAAATTACAAGTAAAATAATCATGATATTATTTTTAACATGAATGTGATGTATGTCTCGTCCTAAACTGTCATCCAATGATGTTATCAATTCGTGATCATTTTCGTCAGTGGAAGCAACTTGACCGTCAGCTCATCAGAAGAAGTCACATTTTTATGCGAGACTCCGTGCGCATCTTTAAAACTGTCGACTGTAGCTATAGGGCTGACGTGACATCAGAAAGGAAATCTCTTTCTAAAATTCATCTTCCCTGAAAGCAGCGAAACAGATCCTTTAGTCAATTATTTTAAGCTGGAAACTATCTAAAAAAAAGATGACAACAAGAAGAGAAATATATCGAAACTGGTCAACCTCAACTATCAGTGACAATTCTAAAACATCATAGAGTGAAAACACATAAATACAGTATTTCTAAAAGTTATCCCCAAATTCCAAATAATTATATTACCATTTCAATCAAATTTCAATCATAACAAAGAAAAAAAGAACACTTCCAAATTAATGAATTTAAGTATTTACATACATACATACCACACAATTTTTAGGTATTTACTAATTTCTAAACTTTGATATTTACACGTAAAACTTCAGAGTCACAATCACACCAAATTTAGGAGTGAGATATGTAAATACATAAGAACTTGACGGCATGCATGCACATCCTCCTTTAAAAAATCAAAGCTATGAGGAAAGCATAAAGACATAAATAATATGTCATCATAAGAACGCATAAGAACCATATAGCAGAGAATCACGGTTGCCAAAAGGACTTAAAAGCAAACTTGTATATGTACAAAAGAAGGTCAAAAGAGAGGTCATCAATAAGAAACCAAACATGCATAAGATCATCATGCCCTTCTCAAAAAATCTATCCAAGAATCAGGTAGCCACCAGATCCAAAGCATCCAAAAGAAAAAAAAATTATTATTGCTTCTTCGAGGAAGAGAAACCGGGCTGCGTGAGAGAGTCGTGAGGACATGAAGAAGAGGACCTGCGTATTGTAAGCCATCGGGGAAGAGGAGGAGGACGACTATCGGAGAAGAGGAGAGGGGAGAAGATCATCGCTTGCGGCTTCACGAGGAGATTTCTTTCATTGAGCGCAGCGTAAAGGAGCGCACGAGGGTAAAAAGCCGATGAAAATGTTGGGCCACGGGTCGCTAGGCACGTTCCGCGTTACCGTAAATAGGGGTGTAAACGAACCGAACAGAGTTTGTGTTCGTGTTTGGTTCATTTGAAATTTAGTTTGTTTGAAATAAGCACATGTTTGAAATTGTTCGTGAAGTCACTGTTCGCATTCGTTTCTTAACGAACGAGCTGAACGCGAGTTGTTCGCGAAATACGAGCCAGTTTGACATCCCTAGTATTAATATATATAAATAATATATTATATTCATTATATAACTTATATTATATAAATATATAATATTTGTATTAGTATATTACTAATATAGTATATTAATATATTATTATTATTAATTTATTATAAATTATAAATTATAAAATTTAATTTATTAAGATATCATAAATTTTTTAGATATAATTATTTTAAATTATTTTATATTTTGAACAATAGCGATTCGAACACGAATAAACACATCACTATTCGTGTTCGGTTCATTTAATTAACCGAACGAAAAAAAATTGTTCATGTTCGTCTCGTTTGCTTATCGAACGAATCGAACACAAACTTATTGACTATTGACGAACCGAACACACCGAACACGAACTGTTCGCGAACAACGAGCTTTTTTGACATCCCTAACCGTGAAATCGCGACACGTTACGGCAGGAAAGTCGCCCCAAACAGGAAATAAAAGCGGTGTGGTGCCGCGCAACAACCAAGTCGTCACCCCAAACACACAACCTTAATTTAAATAATATTATGTCAAAATTAATAAATTAAGATTGTACTAAAAATTAATAACAAATATTAGCATATTTATTATAGTTATGATAAATCAATCGTAAACAACATTACTGCACGAGTAAAATAGTCATTTATCCAGAAACAACTGCAAATCAGCTGTTTTTCAAACGCAAAAATCAAACAGACAGTTAACTTATCTGGATCAGCTGTTGAACAATAGCTTATCTGGATCAGATGCTTATCAACATATTATCAATAATCTGCAACTGCCACAAACAGACCCTTAGGGTGCGTTTATTTGAGTTTTTAAAATTTTCTTTACAAACTAATTATGTTTAAAGAAAAAAATATTACATCAGGACTCCGCACATAGAGTTACGAGCAGAGTTTGATGAAATTACGCCGTGGAGGTGATCGGCCCGATAACACAAGTGAATAATTCTCTCGTGTTATTTTGTGTTATTCAGCTGTTATTGTATGTTATTTAGGTGTTATTGTGTTATGAGAATATCCCTGATATTATAATAACACAATAACACATCAATAATACTTGATAACGCACAATAACACATGAAAAACACACAATTACACATGAATAACACAGAATGAATATTCCCTTGTGTTACCGGGCATAATTTTTTTTCTACGTGGCGTGATTTCATTGGACTCCGCACGTAACTCTACGTGCGGAGTCCTGATGTAATATTTTTTCATGTTAAAAAATTATTCCGTGCGGACACCGCTTGCAGAGATGCATGCGGTGTCCGATCTCTGTCGTCGATAACCGCTTCGGTGATATATTTTTTTTTTAAATTGGAAGTGGATCCCATCGAAGCGGTGATCGACGGTAGAGATCGGATCTCACCGAAGCGGTGATCGACGGTGGAGATCGGACACTGCATGCGTCTCTGCATGCGATGTCCGCACCGAATAATTTTTCGAGGGGGTAGAACCACGATCTCGTGAGCCTTGTTTATTCACAACCTTCATTCCTCCCAAACCTCTGTTTGAGACCAATCTAGTTAAACATATGATACAATTGCCTTAGATGAAAAATTATTGCATACGGACACCGCATGCAGAGATGCATGCGGTGTCCGATCTACACCGTAGATCACGGTGATCTACGGTGAGGATGTATTTCGGTGACCCCACTTTAATTTTTTTTTTAAATAAAAAATTGATTGCATCCTCACCGTAGATCACCGTGATCTACGGTGTAGATCAGACACCACATGCATCTCTGCATGCGGTGTCCGTATGCAATAATTTTTCGCCTTAAACACGAAAAAATATTACATCAGAGCTCTGCACGTAGAATTACGTGCAGAGACCAATGAAATCACGCCATGTAAAAAAAAAATTCTGCCTGGTAACACAAGGAAATATTCCTCCTGTGTCATTCAGGTTTAATTGTGTGTTATTCAGGTGTTATTGTATGTTATTCATGTGTTATTGTGTTCTGAGAATATTCTTGAAATTATAATAACACAATAACACATCAATAATACTTGAATAACACACAATAACATCTGAATAATACACAATTACACCTTAATAACACAAGATGAATATTCCCTTATGTTACCGGACAAAATTTTTTTTTTTCACATGGCGTGATTTCATTAGACTATGCATGTAATTTTACGTGTGAAGTCCTAATATAATATTTTTTCGTGTTTAAGGCACTTGCACCATAAGTTTAACTAGATTGGTCCCAAACAGAAGTTTGGGAGGAGTGAAGGTTGTGAATAAACAAGGCTCGAGGGATCGTGATTAGTTAAACATATGGTACATACATTGTACCCCCTCAAAAAATTATGTCGTGCGGACATACAGTGTACGACTTCCAAATTATGAGAAAAAAAATCCCACCGAGGTCGGACACACCGCACGGAATAATTTTTCCCTCGCCTCACCCGCAAACTCGAATAGGCCACCTGGCCTCGCCTTGCCTCGTTTCGCCTCTCTATGCTTGCAAGCTCGAGTATGATTTGTGCCCTAATGCTCTCGCCTTGTTCTTCTGGAGCTCGTTTGGCCCGATCTCATCTCTCCTTATTCTTCTTCGCTCGTATGGTAAATTCTGCACCATTTTTCTTCTCCCCCATTTTCTTCCCAGACATCCTTCTTCTACCGCATTTCACTTTTACGTCATTCTTCTACTCTACTATTTCACTTCTCTCACCATTATCTTCTCTGCCCTTTAATAGCTTTTCATGGGACAACTTGTGCTTTTTATGTTTGTTCATATGTTTGGAACATATGCTCGGAACATGTGTTTGGAAATGTGTTTAGATAAGTGCAAAATATAACTTGTGATATTTTTTCCACTAAAATTGGTTTTTTGCTTCTACCACTGGATTACAGTTTGCATATGGCTACACTCGGGCATAAAATCATGTGATGGAAATTGGAAACTTATGAGTGTTCTTATAATTTTTAAATTGGTGTATAATATATCTATATGAAGTTATGCATTTAGAATTTCAATTATAACAATTGACTCTGCTTTTCTACATGAATGATTACTGATTGGATACCTGGTTGAACTTACTATGTTTATTAGTGATGCTTTCTTTCGGTTGCTAGATAAAAGTGCACCATTTCAGATTTTGGAAATTAATATATTATTTTGTTGATGAAAGAAACCACTCTATATTTTTTACGTACAAAGAGATGGCCTTTTTGCCAAAATTATGAGTTGAGAACTCACGATTGTGATTTTTTGTGATAGATCTGCTCAATGTAATAGTATCAAGATTCCTTTCATTTTAATGAGACTAGCATGTTTCATATCTACTCAATGAAAGAAGCCAACTTTATGCCTAATCTCTTACATTAATATCAATTTTGGATGGCACCATATCTTCAAATCTTTGTTATAGTACCGAGATTCCTTTCATTATAAAGAGAGTAGTATGACTCTAATAGTTTGTTAGTTGCTTTTTGAAATTCGTTGATTCACTATAATTTGATAGTCATTGAATGCATCAAAGTTTTTCTTGGAAATTCATTGATTGTCACCTTTATGAATAAAAGTGGGAAAGGTTATCTGCCCACTACAACTTATAATGCTGGTGGTTAACCTTCGATGTGCCACAAGTTTCCAAAGTAATAGAATGTGGTACAATTACTAGTTTATCGGGCATTGATGTGACAAGACTTTCTCTGAAAACTTTTACTGTTAATAGCATTTGTGATTTACCTACAAACTGTTAGCGCTGGAGCCCGCTTCCGATCCCGCTCCCGCATGTCGCGCCCGATCACGAATCATTGCGATTGCTCCCGCTCCACTGTTGCGATACCTGCTCCCGCCGCTCCCTGTTCTCAATTGCGAAGAGTCGCGCCTCCCTGCTGTTCGTGAAACTGTTCCCGCGAACCTTACCCGCCTCCCATCTTCTTTAAGTTGCGAACAGAAGAAAAGAGAGTTTCTAAGTCACGATTGTGTTCTTCTTCGGACTTCCACAAGATAGTGGAAGGGCTTCATTGGGATAGAGGAAGTAAATTGTAATAAGTAGTTCCTTGCAGCAAAAGGAAGAAGAAAGAAGAAGAAGAAAATTGTTCTCCCTTGACTTCTTCTTGGTGACTTGTGACTGAAGAGAAATTGAGTTTATTTCTCTTATAATTTTATCTTCTTCGGTACATCGCGGTATATCTCGGTGTAGAGAGAGAAGAAGATAGAGCAACGAAGTGAGAGATTTCTCTTATAAGTTGAGGTGATCGACTGGTGTAAATTTCTCAAGTAGTAAAATCCGCTGCAACTCCATAGACGTATGCAATTTGCCGAACCACGTAAATCAGTGTGTTTCGCCGTGTTACTGTTTTCTGATGTGAATTTTGCTAGTTCTATTTTTCGCTTCGTTGATCGTTCTCCTGTTTGATTTATACATATGCCACATTATCTGATATATTTAGATCTTCTAACAACTAGTATCAGAGTTTTGTTCGAATCTGAGGAAGAATGATGACTGCAGATAAGTGAAGGTTTTAAGGATCAAGAAATTTGATGACACAGATTTTAGTTATTAGAGGATGCAGATAGAGGACTATCTCTATGAGAAGAAACTTCATCTTGTGTTATTGGGGAAAAGACCTGAAAGAATATATGAAGCTAAATGGAATCTGTTGGACGATCGATAAGTTCTAGGAGTTATTCGATGAACCCTATCGAGTTCCGTTGCACACAATGTCGTCAAGGAGAGAACGACTGCAGATCTCATGACAGTTTTATCAGGTATGTATGAAAAACCATCAGCGAGTAACAATGTGTGTTAGATGAAAAAATTATTCAACTTGAATACGACGGAAGGTGTTTCTGTTGCTCAACACCTGAATGATTTCAATACTATCACAAATCAATTGTCGTCTGTTAAAATTGATTTTGATGATGAGATATGTGCGCTGAGATTGTTGGCATCGTTGCCAAATAGTTGAGAAGCCATGAGAATGACAGTTAACAATTTTGTAGGTAAATATAAACTGAAATGTGATGATATTCGTGATTTAATTTTGACTGAGGAGGTGCGCATAAAAGATTCCAGCGAGATCTCAGGTTCGAGTTCGACACTGAATGTTGATTTTAGAGAGAGATGACATGACAAGAACTCAAATCGAGGGAGATCAAAATTAAAGTCTGGTCAGCATGCAATCTGCTGGAATTGTGGCAAGACTGACCACATGAAGAGGAACTGCAAGAATCCCAAGAATATGGAGAATGATAGCGCAAATGTGGTATCTGAAGAAGTACGGGATGCACTATTGCTGGCAGTTCGTAGTTCTGTTAATGATGGAAGTGAAGAGGATAGTGGGCTCTGGGCACACATTCCTATTGTTCCACAAATAAATGATGAAGAACCAAAGAGCTATGAAGAAATCTTACAAGATGAAAGTTCGGACAAGTGAGAGCTGACATAATTTCCACCAGGGAAGAAGACATTACACAACAAGTGGGTGTACCAGGTGAAGACTGAGCATGATGACATTAAGAGGTACAAGACTATACTTGTTGGAAGAGGCTTTCAGCAGAGGCAGGATATGACCCATACAATGGGAGTTGTAAGCAGAGATAAGAGTAATCCAGGAAATACCTTAGAGGTGCAATGTTATTTGGACCCTACTGATATGTTGATTGAGGGTGTTACTCTTGAGAAACTGAAGTTGTGCACAACTTCAGTTGGTCTTTTGGAGTGAAGACAAGATTTTGAGTTGCCGAGGTGGAGAATTCAAGCTGGAGGATTCATAGTGGAGGATTCATGTTTGAAGAAAATGGCGACACCGCTAGTGGAGGATATCTGTTCGAGGAAGAAGACGTTGTAGTCTGTGTATCGGTCTCCGGGTGGGAGATTTGTTAGCGTTAGAGCCCGATTCCGATCCCGCTCCCGTCTGTTGCGCCTGATCGCAAATCATCGCTATTGCTCCCGCTCCACTATCGCTATACCTGTTCCCGCCGCTCCCTGGTCCTGATTCGCTAAGAGTCGCGCCCCCTGCTGTTCGCGAAACTGTTCCTGCCTCCCGTCTCCTTTAAGTTGCGAACATAAGAAAAGAGAGTTTCTAAGTCACGATTGCGTTTGTCTTCGGACTTCCACGGGACAGTGGAAGGGCTTCCTTGGGATAGAGGAAGTAAAGTGTAAGAAGTAGTTCCTTGCTGCAGAAGGAAGAAGAAAGAAGAAGAATAAGATTGTTCTCCCTTGACTTCTTCTTGGTGGTTTTTGGCTGAAGAGAAATTGCGTTTATTTCTTTTGTAAGTTTATCTTCTTTGATTTATCTTGGTGTAGAGTTTCTTCGGTGTATCTCGGTGTAGAGAGAGAAGAAAAAAGATAGAAGAAGAAGGAGCAACGAAGTGAGAGATTCCCTTTGTAAGTCGAGGTGATCGACTGTCGAGGTGATCGACTGATGTAAATTTCTCAAGTAGTAAAATCCTTTGCAACTCTGTGGATATAGACAATTTGCTGAACCTCGTAAATTTATGTGTTTCACTGTGTTACTGTTTTATGGTGTGAATTTTTTTTCGTTCTATTTTTCTCTTCGTCGATTGTTCTTCTGTTTGATTTATACATATACCAAATCATCTGATATATCTAGATCTCCCAACACAAACATGTGTGATTTCTTACAAAATTTTGTGTAAATGCACAAGTACTTTGTGGTTTGTATGTAAATCCCTTTTATTTTTTTTTTTTTGTTAGATTTCATTTAAGTTGGTCTTCTGAAGTTATCAAGCCGGAAGATCTAACTTTCATAAATATTTCTAAAGAAATATCATGCGATCATCAATACATGTCATACTTCAAGGTCTATTGAAATATTTTTTATTTTCTTAAAAAATAAAGTCAACTTTCAAATTGAAAGTAATTATCATTTGATATAAGATTGTATCGGTGTTATTGATGAGACATGCTCATACATTTGTGTGAAATGATGATAAGATCACATATATTGGACGTTGTGATTCACCTACCCCGAATGTAATGACAGTATGCAACTTTAATATGTGTATTACATTCTTCGTGGCTAGTTGAGAAGACAGTGCTCTCGATAGTTGAATATTCAAGTTTACAACACAAGCTCGTACGCATAACTTTCCCTTGCCTCCTTAAGGTTGGATTATTTATCCTTAAACCTTATATTAATGTTTCATATAGTAACTCGCGGTTGACTGTTCTAACAGGAAATTATTATTTAGTAGATGTTGGATATCTATTAGAATGGAGATTTCTAAAACCATTTTCAAACACAAGATAACACATTCCAAAGTTTGAAATGACTAGTCAAATAGTGCAGTGTAGAAATGAAATGTTTAAGAAGTAACATTCCTCATTAAGGGGTGTGATCGAGAGACCATTTAAAGATTAGAAGAAAAAAATGGGTTATTCTACGAGATATGTTAGCATATTCTTTTGAGAAACAAATTAAAATTGTTGTTACAACAATGACACTTCATAATTAAGCATCTTTAATGAAATTACGCCTCGAATGTTTGGAAGCTTTTGCTTGCTAATATAAGGAAGATGCATATCTACTGTTGTTGACTTAAGCATTCGATGTTTTGGGTGTTGCAAGATGAAAAGTTCTTTTCTTGGAGAATGCGAGTGTATATGTAAGTAATGATATCCATATTGTTCTAATGGTGATGATGCGACATCTTTGGATGGCCAAGTCATTCTCAGGTAACCAGTGCTATCATTACCATTGAGATTTATGGATACTGATATGTGGAAATCTTGATTACTTATTGCCATATTTGAACCCGCACAGTAGAGTTATCTAATTGTACCTTTGAATTTGCAAAACAAAAAAAATGTGGTTTGGGAACATGCAGATTTGATGGTTATTTGAAATGTTTGAATATACATATTTGAGTGTTATGCATACAAATATAAGAGTTTTAGTGTCTGACATCTAAATACATAACAATGGTGTGAAATGCAAGTAAATGCCCCAAAATATAACCTGTGATGTTTTTTTCTTCTAAATTTGGTTTTTTGTTACTCTAAGGTTTAAAATCTTGCGTTGGAGACTTATGAGTGTTCTTGAATGCTTTGGTTAATATCTAATATTTATGTTGTCCTTAGAAATGAGAAATGACAAATGAGTGTTATGATGCAGAAGCTGGATTTACATGCATACCACACAATTTCTATGTATTTACATATATAACACTCAAAGTTTGATAATTCTATTTGTTGTTGGATGGTATTATCCTGACATGCTTTCAATTGGTTATTGTTTCATATTGACTTTACATATTATGGCGTTTAATATCTCGGTTTGAACTTGTAGCTGGAGCTTTACATATTTGTCTCATAATCTGATTATTTCTCATTATGTGGATGTCACTTATGTCTTTTCAGTTGTTTACCCTTTAATTGGCTGGTATATCCATGGATTTATGGATGTTCCCCACATTTGTGATACATCCTCGTCGGATTTATGGTTTTTTCTATAGTCATTTGTGGTTGGTTGTTTTGTGTAATATTCACTTGTTGTTTTGTGGGATATTCATTTTCCTGGTCGGACTCTATGAAGGGAAACTCGGTGGTATGTATGTAAGGGGTCTTTTATATTATATGCAATTTTCTTTTCCCATATTGCTTTTACTTTTGTTGTGCAATCACTTTCACAAGACTAGGTTGCCTTGGAATATCTCCATCATGCTTATTGTGATAGCATCACATGTCAGATAATTTGTATAACGTATTTATAACATTCTGTCGGCGTTTAAAAAGGGGGGAGTTACGTTTGGGGGTCGCCCGTAAGAAGCTGTCGGTCGCCGGAATCGAAATCCCGTCACCCGCTTCGGAAGGACTTTTTAATTTACATATATATATATAATTTTAGAAAAATACGAAATCAAACTGACCTCATATTTTCCACAGTTTAAATGAAAGAGCGCTCTGCCTCAAATCCTGTATCTACCCCGAAGAATAAATACAAGACCTGAGGATGAAGCTCGATCAAATAAACTAAGAAAGATATGACGTCCGTTTGGGTCTGCGAAACCATTTTATTTGCCGACAAGTTCCCCTATTTAATACAAATAATTAAATAGGGTTTATTTTAAGCTGGGTTCGGAAAAGCTCCCTATAAGGGCAAGCCCCTATAGTTAATTACATCTCAAATGACCGAGGTCACCTAAGAAAACTCTCGATAAAAATCAGGGGATAATGTCTTCAAAGAGGTCAAAAGGATAGGACTTTACAACGAAATCGGACGAAGAGGTGTGAAGGGGAAAAGCTCAAATCTGGAACATTGTTAAGGAATCCAAATGAAGAGAAACTAGGGGAAGCCACAGATCTTGAGGGGAACCTCAGTGACTTCCCAGTCTATCCTATGATTTGGCTCCAATTTTGAGAAGAAAATATTAAAGTGTTTTATCCCGCCAATTTTATTTAATTAGGGCTTATATTTGCGTGACAGGGTCACTCAAATTGCCTAGAAGATATGAGGGTTTACGTCGTATCAGGCGACAACCTCGGAACCTAGAACGAGTTTAGGGCTTAAATCGTACGGCAGAGCTATACGAATGCCTAAAGAAAAAAAAAGGTGGAGGATTTATGTTGCGCTAGGCAAACAACCTCAAAAACCTATGGATTGTTATTTAATTTCTAGGAAAAGGAAAGGTTTTGCTGGGGAAGACATGTTCTGCTGTTGAAGATAGCCGTGCTGCCCACTGCGCTAGCTCCAAGCTCCTTGACGTAACGAGTTTAAGTTTTCTAGGGTGTCCAGTCGTAGTATCAAATCAAACGGCCCTATGATTGTAGTCCTCTAAACATTCTATGTAAAAAAGGGTAAACATGTTTAAAGTTATAAAATGTAAAGCGTGCAATACAGGAATGAACAGTAGCATGCAAGTGGAGCAGTAGTAAGTAAAATAGGAGCAATACAACATGCTATACATGAAAGCAGGTAGAAACAGGACAAGTGTAACATGCTGTAGCAAGTAGAAGCAAGACAAGTGTAACATGCTGTAGCAAGTAGAAGCAAGACAAGTGTAACATGCTGTAGCAAGTAGAAGCAAGACAAGTGTAACATGCTGTAGCAAGTAGAAGCAAGACAAGTGTAACATGCTGTAGCAAGTAGAAGCAAGACAAGTGTAACATGCTGTATAAGAAGAGCAGTAGCAGGTAGAAGCAGGAAAACTAAATACTGTAAAATGTAAAGCAAACCTGTATGCCTGTAAAATCCGCTGTCCTTTGAGCATGACAAACCTAAATGCATCTCAAAAAGTAAATCCTGAAAGAAACGTCGTCCAGGAAACCCGAAGAAAAGCGGAGAAACTCGAGAAAATCAACGAAAGAGACTCGAGTAAAAGAAAACCCACAAACCTCCTGGGGGAAACCCCAAAAGAAAAGAAAAGTAAAACGAATATCTCGTCCACCAAAACTTTGATAAAACAAAAAGAAAACCCGGACAGGGGGACCGCAAGCACTCGTATGGGACTAGGCTCAGATATATTTATTCTCGAGGGACCACGAAGGCT
>NW_018164692.1:378900-382435 GCF_001263595.1 Phalaenopsis equestris
AATTAAAACACATTTTACCCGCGCACGACGACGCGACAAAATAGGTGTCCTCCCTAGGCAAAATCGACGTTCCGGACGCGCTGGCGCAGTCCGTTTCGTCATCCGGGGTCGCTCGGACGACGTCGCCGACAATCAGGTCAAAACGCGTCGAAATTCAAACTTCACAAAAAATCGACCTGCGATCGATTGTTTCAAAAATTTCATTCGAGTCTTCGACGGGTAACAGTGCAAGCGATGTGAATTATGGCGATCGGACGTGTTGGCTCTCCGAATTGCGAAGTTTGTGCGCGCGGGGGGGCGAATTGTGCAGAAGGCCACCCTAAGGCTCAAAAAGGTCCTATAGGGGTCCCTTTTGGGTTTCCTCATGTTGGTTTCACCCTTCTAAATGCTAGAAGTCGATACCACACACTTGGAACCACAAAAGAGGACGGAAATAGGTCGAATTAAAACGAGGCGGGCACCACTTCTAAGGTTCTAAGATAGTCAAAGGGAGATCCCTAAGGCTAGATCCTAAACCCTAAGAGGAAGACTAGACCTCACTAAAAATGAGGTCAACACATTCATCCATGAATATAAAGATTTGAGTGTAATGCATACAAATATAAAGGTTTAGGTGTTTGATATCTAAATATAGAAGAATTGTGTGGTAACCATCCAAAGTTTTGTGTAAGTATGAAAGTTCAATTGTGAGATATGTAAATGCATAAGAATTATGTGCTAGGTATGTAAATTTCCCTTCTTTTTTATGTATAGAATTATACTATCGAAAATGAGCTCAAGCAATTGAACAAGCTCTAAGGGAATCAAACATCGATCAGTATTTTGTGATTGCAACCTATTATGTGTTGTTTTCACGACTCAAAAATGCAAGAATAATAGACAAAAAGTTTATGATTTTTTTCAATGGGCGGATAAAAGGAGTGATGCAATAATAGAGCGAGATGATGAAAAGAAAAATGCATACGATGATACGGTGAAACCTGATCTCAAAGACTTGAAATTTTTTGTGAACACATTGCTCTTATTTGATTTTGTAATCGTAGCACTTTTGTTATTGTTCTTAACATTATATTTGTTTTGATGATGTTGATGTATTTTGGAGGACAAGATGTCCTACTTTTAAGTTTTTTTTTTTGTCAAGTAAAGTCAAGTAAACCTGCATGTTTGGTTTTGGTTGGATGCAACTTATGTTAAATATATTATGTCAAATTTATGCTTGTATGATTATTTGATTAACATTCAGCTTAAATTCCCTTATAGCATTGTGAGTGAAAATAACTCAATTAATTGTCATTTAGTTAGTTTCACAGGGAGCACTTTCAGAATTGTATTTTTCAAAGAGAACTGTATTTTTCATACATAACTGTGTTTATATGCTGAGGGTTATTCCATTCCTTAGTCGACAAACAACACTTTCTGAATTGTGTTTTTCAAACAGACCAATTACTTCTGAAACACCAGCTTCTGAATAGTAGATTTTCAACAATAGATTTTGAACTGAGCTTTTCTATAGCCAGGACCGAAACAAACACACCCTAGTTTAAATGATATTAAATTAAGTTTTATCAAAGTATAAGGGGCTTAAATCATGAAAATTATTTGATATTTTTAATAAATAAACTCTCATAAATCATGAGAAATTGTCCCGTAATTTTAGTAGAATTTAGGCTCTTAAAAAAAAAAAACTTTAAAATTGTGTCTATTCAAAATATAAATGTCAAATCTTTAAAGCATGCATTTAAAAACTGTCATAAAATTTCTAAATATGTTTAGAAGTTAAAAATTTAATATTATATATTAATTATATAATTATTAAATCTAATTAAGTTCAATTTAATTTTTTTATAATTTTAAAAAAACAATAATTAAATATTTATTAAACTAATTAATGATTAATAATAATTTTACATCAATTAATTAACAATAAATTAACTATTTATAAAATTAATTAATAATTACTAAAATTATAAGAAAAGTTAAATTTAATATGTAATTTTTTATTAATTAATGATTAAATAATTATATATAAATTTATTTAATTATGATTAATTTGATTACATTTTAATTAATTATTAATCAATTAATTAACTTAAATAAATTAAATTAAAGCCTGAAAACTATCTTTCCCGTCCCCTCTCCTTTCGAAACCTTGTCGACATCGCTACCAGTCTAATCGAAGCCATCGAAAGCTCGCAATAAAAGTCTCAGTAAGATCTGGGCGACAACGACAAGATCACGACGTACAAAGGCCTCTAAGCATTCTATTTTTCTCCTCCTTCTAGCCCACTCCAACCAAAAACCATTGAGAAATGTAACCCTCATCTTTCTCCCCCTTCCTCTCTTTTCCTTCCCCCGGTCTCCTTGGCTTCACCAAATCCAATAGATACTTCTTCCAATGGAGTTCACTAAATCCTGAATTTAAGGCAAAATAGAGGAAACATAGGATTTAAGAACATTTAGGATTTACGAATGTGTTTTTTGCCATTTGGCAAAATTTAACATAAATCATGTATAAATATTGTATGCGTTACTTTGAATATTTTATTTAGCCTCACCTGGCAAACTCATTACCATAAATATATTTATAGACTTCTTACTTGCAAAATTTGTAGCCCCATATTTGCTATTATGTTATTAAATTAGCATACCCGCTCCAATAAGAAGTTCACAAGATTCTTTAAACATACTTGAAAGCATACATGGTACATCGGCCGCAACCAAAAAGTTGATCAATATATAAATGAAAGCCAACCAAAATATTAAACAATTTATCTCATCTACAAGCTACTTTAAACATAATACGATCGACCTCAGTGATTTTAATATCGTGAATAATAATAAAACGTTTCATTTTTACCGTCGCATTAGCAAAAAAAAAAGTTGAGGAGGCTTTAAAGAAAACCAAGGGTGGAAAGTCTGTAGGACCTGATGATATCCCAATTGAAGTGTGGAAATATTTGGGAGATTTGGGAGTTTCTTGACTTACTAAACTCTTTAATATTATTTAAAAAACTAAAAAGATGTATGAGTGGAGGAAGAGTATTTTGGTCCCCATTTTTAAGAATAAAGGGGATGCACAAGAGTGTGCAAATTATAGAGGAATTAAGTTGATGTGTCATACTTTAAAATTATGGGAGAGGGTAATTGAACATAGGTTAAGATGCATCACGAAAATTTCTCATAATCAATTTGGATTTATGCCTGGCAGGTCTACTATGGAAGCTATACATTTATTGAGAGGTTTGATGGAGAAGTTCAGAGATAATAAGGAGAATCTACATTTGATTTTTATTGATTTAGAAAAAGCTTACGATAAGGTTACAAGCGATATCCTTTGGAAAGTTCTCGAGAAGAAATGTGTTGATATGACTTACATTCAAGTCATTAAAGATATGTATACTAGAGCTGTTACTTGTGTTCAAACTGAAGGAGGATTGACAAAATATTTTCCTATTTCTGTTGGTTTACATCAGGGATCGACTTTAAGCCCATATCTTTTTGCTTTAATTATGGATGGTCTTACTGGACATCTACA
>NW_018164692.1:382728-414654 GCF_001263595.1 Phalaenopsis equestris
TACCGCTAAGACTGAAAGGAAAATTTTATAAGACGGTGGTGAGACCTGCAATGCTCTATGGCACTGAATGTTGGCCTTTAAAAGAGAAGCATAATACTAAGTTAAGCGTTGCCGAGATGAGAATGCTTAGGTGGATGAGTGACTTTACACTTAGAGACAAAATGCGGAATGAATATATTTGTGATAGGGTTGATGTAGCTCCTGTGACAGGCAAAATTAGAGAAAGTCATCTTAGATGGTTTGGTCATATTAAACGTCGACCATTAGATGATCCGATTAGGAGAGTAGATGTTTTAAATTCGACTTGTGTTAAGAAAGGTAGAGGTAGACCTAGGAAAACTTGGGCTTATTGTATTAAAAATGATCTTAATTTACTAGAACTACATGGAAATATGACACTAAATAGGAAGCAATGGAGAAAAAGGATTCATGTAGCCGACCCCACGTAGTGGGATTAAGGCTTTGTTGTTGTTGTTGTTGTTGTTGTATATGGTCCAATTGGCACTTAACAGGCTTATGTATTTTTTTTGTTTGTACCACCATGGAAAGACATTAATGCCTAGAGTATAGTGATTTGGTGCACACAAAGAATACTCTGATCTTCAATATTGCTCTGTCTCTTGTGATTTTGAATGTTGAAGCATCTTGGCCATGTAGCATTGTTGTTATTCAGGAATCAAATACAACACCCAAACTTAGCTAAAATAAATCCTGAATGTTTTATATATAGGCCTATGAATATATTCTAAGATGTATAGAAGTCTATTGACCTGATTCTAAGTAAATAGTCCTAAATTAGCAAATATGGAGTGAAATTATTCCATAGGGTTTCATGTCCTACTGGTTTCATTGATAATGAAGTCATCAATTGTACTCCTCTCTATATGATGTTGATGATATTGCGTACTATCTCCATCCTATGTACCGCGAATTATATGACACTTTCATTATTGTTATAGTGAACTAAATAATGAATGAGAATTCTCTTGTGATTGCACATACCAATTTATACATTGTTGTCATTTGATATATATCCAGCAATTAAGATTAATCAAAGGTGAGTGATAGTTTACAAACTCCATTTTCATTTTACCTCTAATTGGCCTGAATTCAATTTCTATATACTTTTCTTCCTAAAATCCTTAACAATATAAAAATTATTTAAAATTACCCATTTTGCTCAATAGACCCATGTAATTATGTCAAGGTTTAAAATGATTATAGCTCATTGATCTTAAGTTCTAAAAATCTAAAAATTCAAAGTGTTATTTAGAACCAAAGGAACCTATAGTTTTAGTTAAGTAACCATGGATTTCATATGTACCATTATGAACATTTAAACCCTACTTTGGAAAGCTACAATCATTAAAAACTATAAATTTGTTTGGTGGTTTATCTCGACATCCGTAATCAACCCCGAGTAACTCTAAGGGTGTTAGCTTAACCCTACAAGACCCAATCAACCCTGATCAAGATTAGGGCTTCGACTCATTTTGTCCCAATAGACCCTAGACTACCTAGTAGGCTTCTTGCCCTATGCTTGACCTACCTTAGCTAGTGTAACTAGTCTAGTTGCGCGTGGGCACACGCACAGACATAGACTGAAAGAAAAACAAGCATTAAAAATTGTCAAAATGGTGCCCTTTTCTGTTGTACAATGCAAGTTAAATAACTACCAACAAAAGATCTGACAACAAAATAATGCCTGAATATCTGCCTAATAATATACTCTTTAATCTCCAAATATAGTCCAAAACATACATGAAATCCATCAGAAATCCCTCATCGTCTCTACATTTGAAGCCTTATCCTTCTCCACCTGTATGGTCACATGACTGATACTGAACTCCTTTCTAATGTACCCAATCACCTGATCAAGAACATTCTCAGGATCAGCTTCAGGTTTGATTGTAACATGGCAAGCCAACAGAACCTTGCCAATGGTGATGGCCCATATGTGCAACTCATGAACCGCCACCACTCCCTCCACCTCACACATTCCTTTCTCTAGCTTCGTGGCATCGATTTCTCTCGGAGTTCGTTCCATGAGCACGGAGAGTATGTTCCTCAGCATGTTCACCGTCGTGATCAGCACGATGAAGGAAAACATCAGCGTGCAAAGCAGATCCACTATTTTCCACTCCGGCTTCAGCCATATGATTCCGCCGCCGATCATCACCCCGATGCTCTGGATCGAGTCCCCCAGCACATGAAGATATGCGCTCCGGACATTAATGCTCTGCTTCCTTCGCTCCGGCGTTCGCTCATCGTTTTCATCCGTTATGTCGATGTCAATGCTGCGGCTGTCTTGTTCGCCGTGCTCATGGCCATGACTTCCATGACTGTGGCTATGGCCATGACCTCCATGACTGTGGCTATGGCCGCCATGATTATGGCCGAGCAAGACGGCCATAATAATGTTAACAAGCAATCCGAAGGCTGCAACAGCGAACATCAACTTGCCATGAACGAAATTCGTTCCATGAATCAATCTCATCACTGCTTCATACAATATAATTCCGGTTAAAAGCCATATAAGCTGGATGGAAACCAACGCGCCGAGAATTTCGATTCGGTAAAACCCGTAGGATTGACGAGGGGTTGCTTCCCATCCCGCAGCCCAGATCGAGAACAGGGAAATCGCGAAAGCTGCAATGTCGGATAGGAGATGAGCTGCATCTGTGAGAATGGCGAGGCTGTTGGCTTTGATTCCTCCAACGACTTCCACGCACATGAATATCATGCAAAGAAGAACAGCTATAAACAACTTTCTTATGGAAGCTGACCTCTCCTTGGCATCTTTAGAGTGGCTTCCTGAATCAGATAAGCCGCAGGTAGGCCCCCCACAAGTCTTGATGTCTGCAGATGTTGTCGTTGCTGCCGGCAGCGCTTCACCGATTTCGGCGGCCGGAGATTGCTGCGAGCTATGTGCTTCCATCTGCAGAGCAGTTGGAAAGAAGATATCAGGATTAATATTGATGAAACTGTAGATAACAAAGGAAGAGTGGAAGAAAGTATGGCATGACTGATTACATTTAGCTGATGCTATCATTTGAGTAAATTTCTTATTTTTATGCTAAAATTTGAACCTTTAGGCCTACTGAGAATAACAGATCCCCAAAATAGTAGTTAATGACACCATCTCCTTTCATAACATCCATTTATGAACCAAAGTTAAGTCATTGGTTGCATCTTCACCATTCATTCCAGTTCCAGGATCATTTCCTACTACTCACAACATGTATAAACTATATTATGAATTTTAGGAAAGCTCCAAAGCTACTATACTTTCTCTGGCTTAGGGATAATGAGAACAAGCATGCAACATAAGGAAATTTAGGTATTTTAAGAAGCAAGATAATGTCATGACAGCTGCACAAATGTAAGAATCAAACTTGACATAGTACTTTTTATAAAAAAAAAAAATCTTTTTTTTTTTTCATTTTGTTTTGTTTATGTTTTATTTTGAATTAAAACATATTTGGTAGTAATAGTTATTTTTAAAAAAAATTCAAAAAACTTTTATGTGTGCTGAGTTTTTTTAAAAATAAGTTGATTTGTTTATAAAAATAAGAAAATAAAAATATACAAAAATTATACAAATCAAACCTGTTTTAAAAAACAAAAGTAGAAATGAAAACAAAAACATAAAACAAAAGTGATGTCAAAGGGGCCCTTAATGAAGTAGATCTCTATAGCTCATGAAAAATAACCACAACTAGCTTTGGGTGTTAGAAATAACTATAAAAGAATCCGCATCAATCATGCAAAACAACTAATTAGAATTACTCCACACGAACCCTTCTTCTCCTTCCTCATGTGACTGGCCAAAAGAAAGAAAAAGTCTCAAAATTACATGGTAGATAAATTGAAGGATCAAATATGACTAATACAGTGTTTGGCTGCACAAATAGGATTCCTTAAATCCAGTAAATCCGGATTTATCAAATGAAAAGATTAAAAATCAAAGAAAACCCTAAAAAATGGCAAAACAAATCCTTATCAAACATGAACTGGATCAAATCAACCCAAACTCTCAATCCAGAAAGCAACATTTCTCATCCATAAACATCCAGATTAAGCACAAATAACATCAGAACCATCATCTGCGACTGACAGTAACAAAAACGCAAAAAGAAAAAGATAAAAAAAAAAAGCTTGATCAGCGCCGTAGAAAAGAAGGAACTCCATTTCCAAAAAGCAAATAATAAAAAAAAGGGTAAAAAAAAGAAAAATGCTGCAAATTGCAAGAAACAAAAGATTCAAAGCATTCAAAAGTAGCAAAACGAGAAAAAAAAGGCAGAATTTTTAGGTACCTGGAAGGTGCGCAGACAGTGTTCCTGCTCGCCAGAAGAATGTGGAGCCGAAGAAGGAAAGGAGGATTTTTATAACTGCAGTGGGGGCAAGGGGAAAGTGAGAGTATGCGGTACGGAGATGCAGAATAAAGAGGCGGGAGCGTAGGCGGCAGTGAAAAATAAATAAAAAATAAATAAATAATAAAATTTGGTAGCATCTTAAAAAATAATTGTCATTTATATTTATTTAATGCCAAAATATGGAAGAAAATATTCAATTTAAAAATTATATTTCTAATTTGGGTCATTTAAATACATAGGACTAAATATTTATGCATGTCACTCAAATCTTTTAACATTACATAAAAAATATCAATAATTTAATAAGTTTTTGTGTATAGATTTATGGCGCTGAGTGTTATAAGTGTAAATATTAAATATTGGGTATTAGATATGTAAATATATAAGAATTGTGCGGTATATATACAAATTTCTCTAATTTAAAAAAATTATTTATATTACAAGATGTTACAATTTTTTTATTTATTGAGGCAATTAAATCATGTAACCTAATTTGTATGACAAATCTTAGATCTAGTTAAATTAAATTATTTTGCAACCTATTTTATCAATTAAATAGGGGTTTAATATATATATATATATATTTAAATACACAATAAATGTGGGTTATGCATGTAAATTTTCCATTTATAAACAGCCTCAGATAACACTCATTTTCAATATTCTTTAAAAACCAATTCGGGTCTTCTGTAAATGTTTATAATATATATATATATATATATAACGTATGTTTAAGAAAAATGCTTGGATAGGGGAGGATTCAATTGATGAGTTTTATTATCGATCATTCTACAACTTATATGTACACTACCAATTTATGAGAGATATCCGGGAGGACGAGAGTGAAGAAGATGTTTGAACTTAATCTATGCACATAACGTTCGTTTGTTTTAGTTGTTTGATGTGTTGGATTGCATTTAATTTTATTGTTGAACTATATCGATGTTCGTGTTTGCTATTTTGATGTTTAGATTTCAATGTCAGGATGTTTTGGTTTTCTTTAAACACTAAAATAGATGTTTGTTGTCTTTATAAATGTTAGTTTGTAATAACGTGGATTATATATATAAAAGTGAGTTTTGTGTTGTTTGTGAAATATTGATGTTAGAGTAATGTTTAATCATACTTTTAATATATATATATATATATAACTTAAAGCTTAATATTTTTATCCATACTACTTTGGTGTTATAAGTCTATGTATGAAGTTAAACTTCTACATTTAAGAAAACAATAAAAGTGATATTTTCTTTGTAATGTTAAATATTTAAATGTTTTGGACGTAAATATGAAATTTTATATATTAGATGGGCAAATGTGTCAGAATTTTGTGATATATGGCCTATTTTGCAGAAAAGTTGGCTGCCAAAAGCCCAAAAGATGCATAGAGGATTAAAGTGCTTTTCCATGCAACGAATTTAAAAGATGCTTGTAATTAAACTAGAAATAAACAGAAGGAATTTCCATTTTCATTTCATTTTTTTTTTATATAAACTTAAGAATGATTTGCGTTTTTTAGAAAATGCAAATTTTATTTTATTTTTTGTTTTTCAATCAATTTTTTCCTTTTTTTTAATAAAAATACAAGCTTAATTAGCATTTGCAATGATTTATTTTTTTGAAAATTTTAAGTACATTAAAATGTTTTTAATTCTTATTTATTTTTAAAATGGTGAAATATATCAAAAAGTTATTTATTATTTTTTATTTCTTATAATAGTTGTTTAGTATTTTTATCTCAATTGAATTGAAAAAGAATATATAAGAGAACGAGAAAAATTACACCAGAAAATAGTTAAACAACAGAACACAAATTTACGTGGTTCGGTAAGTTGCTTACGTTCACGGAGTTGCAGAGGATTTTACTACTTGAAGAATTTACACCAGTCGATCACCTCGACTTATAAGAGGAATCTCTCACTCTTCGTTGCTCATTTTTCTTCTTCTCTCTCTGTTCTTCTCTTTATACCGAGATACACCGAAGAAAACTCTACACCGAGATACACCGAATAAGACAAACTTATAAGAGAAATAAAATTCAATTTCTCTTCTACCACAATTCACCAAGAAGAAGCATAGGGAGAAAAATCTGCTTCTTCTTCCTTCTTCTTCCTTTTGCCGCAATGAACTACTTCTTGCACTTCTTTTCCTCTGCCCTGAAGAATCTTCCTCTATCCCGAAGAAAATCGAAGAAGAAAGCTAAAAAGCTCGTTGTTCGCGAACAGTTCATGTTCGGTTTGTCAATGAGTTCGAGTTCGATTCGAGTTCGATTCGTTCGATAAGTAAACGAGACGAACGTGAACACTTTTAATAAATTTTTTTCGTTCGGTTAGTTAAACGAACCAAACACGAACAGAAATGATTTCGTTCGTGTTCAAATCGTTATTGTTTGAAATATTAAATAATTTAAAATAATTATATATAAAAAAATTATGATATTTTAAAAAATTAAATTTTATAAATTATAATATATAATAAATTAATAATAATATATTAATATACTATATTAGTAATATACTAATATAGATATTATATATTTTTATAATATAAGTATTATAATTAATATAATATATTATTTATATATATTAATACTAGGGATGTCAAACTCGCTCGTCATTCGCGAACAGCTCGTGTTCGGCTCGTTCGTTAAGAAACGAACACAAACAGTAACTTTACTAATAATTCCGAACGCGAGCTTATTTCATACAAACTAAATTTCAAACCAACCGAAACGATATTCGGTTCATTTACACCCCTATCTGTAGTTGTTTAGATATATAAAAACATCGAAATTGGGCAGTAAATGTACGTAAATATTTTTGTTTAAAAATATATTTTTATATTATTTTAATAGTTTTATATATATTTTTAACTAAAATAAACAAACGTGCTATCGCCTGTCGGACTTGGTCGACTGCTGATCGCATGTGGACGTAGACGGATTCCGTTGGCCTCCACAAGGATCCACACCTAACGTATTTAAAATAAGATGATTTTTTCTTAAATTCGATTCCATTTAATATAGATATTATAGTTTATGTGTATGACGCATTGTAGTCTAATCTACTAAAAATAATACTTATATCCTGTTTTTGTTGAGAAATGTGAAAGCGAATGTCTTTTTGTTAGCCTCATCTTTTGTGAACCACGGAGGCTCTTTGTGCGGATTCCAGTAATATGACACTAATAAACTATCGAGTATTACTTAATTTTTTGGGACCTTCACACAAAATAAATGTTATTTGGGGACCTTTATATATAAAAAGTTCATGAAATGAATATTACAAAGCAACACAAAGACACAAAGAACTGAATTACGATACAATAACATATAATCAACCAGAAAAGAGACAAATACAATAAAACTATTAACATAAATGAACAAAGCACCTAATCAGAAACATCAAAGAAGCTAATAAATGATCTGGCTTCGACAGGTGGAAGAAGGAACACTTTTAGAAAACACCAAGAAAGGATATCCCAACAAGCTTATTAAGGCTTAGTCAGGACCAAAAAACTACAAGTAGCAGCATCCTCCTGAAAACAGTCATAATAGAGCCCAACACTAGCACTAAAAATCAATATCAACTCCATGAGAAAGAATAAAAAAATTCTTCAACAAGCTCAACAAGTCTCAACCAGGATCAAATAAACTTTAAATTAAATAAACCACTAAAAGAAGAGAAAAAATCAGAAGGTCCAACCATAACATCAGCTATGGACATGTCCCAAAGAACAAGCAACATAGATTAAATCTCCAATGCTGAAGGTAGAAATCATGTCCAACAATAGAGAAAGAGCTACAGATCCATAAGCGTTTCCAAGAGAAAATGTAGCAAATATTGAAAAATATGTAAATCAACAACACTAGAAAGCAATAAAAAATTTCTAAAACAAAGAAACTCAAGGTCTCACACTATGAAGAGCTCAGCTAAACCCAACATCAATACAAAAAAAAAACTCCATCCAACTCTTTAAAGAGAATACCTGAAATATCAAAATATAATTAAGTGCAGAAATACTTTAAGAGTTGCATTCAAAAGATAAGAATTCCATCCATCTTCAAAGAAGTAAAATAATTGCCAATACAAAGAAGAAGATACTATAATAAAAACCCTAAAAACGGTTTAATTTCAGTATAAGTATTGGGCACATTATAGCTCAAAACCAACAAATTGGCTTGAAAAGACATGATTGAAAGACAAGTAAAAAAAAAAGAAAATATGAGAAAATAGAAGAAAGTCCAAAAGAATTAGAGATTATAAAAATCTCTAATACAATGATTAATGCCATTTTTAAATTTCCTCCTCCTACCCTTAAACTTTACCATCTAACGAATATTCTTAATAATAATTTCAAGAGGAGTGTAAGAATTCTTAAAAATGACATTATCTTTGTAAATCTAAATGTGAAAAGCAATGACTTGAAAAACAAAGAGAAAAATTTTTTTAGTAACCTTACAAATATTATCTTTTGCATGATACAAAACTTTAAAAGAAAATATTAGGAATAACAAAGAAATCTTCATTAGGAATACAAAGCTTTTCTTCATTGGATGAATATTGATGTATTTATGATCGAAGCATGGATTTTTCTTGAACATCTACTTGCTTAACAAATTTAATCTCATTAAACCTTTTACGCGATTTTGCACCCCATTGTACAATATGGATAATCATTGTTGCATTATCTGCATGTTTATTACCATGTACTTGCACATTTGTGGCTTTATAGTTTATACTACACCAAATTCTCATACAAAGTTTTTTGTGCACCTTTGTGAGGTTAATCCGGTCGTGGTCGAGACATCAAGTAGTCATGAAGCTACCCATAGACTAACAAAATGGATGACATCAAACTTTGTGTTGGTGAGATATATCCAAAACCACTCGAGTTGTATTTTAAAATCAATCCTAACTTTTATATTCTTAATTTAAAACATTAAAATTTATAAAGATTCAAACTCAAATGATAATTAATCAACAAAATAACAAAGAATTAATAAAATTAGAATGATTCAAGGTAACTAAAAGAATATTTGCTACTTTCCCAAAATTATAAGTATGCCCTTTTCACTACCAAACATAACAAACAAAATCATCAACATTTAAAACTTCAGCCAACTAGTTCAGAACACTTAATAAGTCAAAACATAATATAATAAATAACTTTCAAAATCAAGATGAAATGATTTAAATCAGAAACAATAAATTTACAAATATGTCCGTTGTGAACTAGAAACTTAAGAATTTCATTGCGATTTTAATCCAACTCAATTCAAATCCAAAAATATCTAAGCAAAACAACAAATGAAGACACAATTAAGAGGTTAAATAAAACTCATAAATCACTAAAACATAAAATTAACTATAACATACAAGTCATTATGGGTGTATTGTTGCCTCGTGTTGTGCTCACTTGTTGTTAGTTGCTGCCCAATGCTTCTTTCAGACCTTTGTAATACTCATTTTTTCTCAATCAACTATTTCCTGACCCTTTATGATTCTTTTAATTACATAATACATCTCTCATATTTTTGAGAGATTGTATCAAACACTTTATTAATGATTTTGTTACCTTTGTTTTTTGGTAGATGTATTTTATCTCTTTTATGATTATTTATTTTGTTGTCATTGTAATATATCTTTTTTGGGATATCAGCTGATTCTATGTACCTCTTTATTGTCTTATTTGTATCACTTTTATATTTACTTTGAGAATTGTACTATTATTTTAACTTTGTTTTGCATGTTGGCCCTATTTTTTTTGACCATTGGTGATGCTTTTGGATTTTCTCCCTATGTATATATTTGAGGGCGAAAGGGAAACATGTCCCAAGATTGGACTTCTATTTGTCATCATTGGCTCATTCTCATTTTATAACTTTCATTCCACTCTTCCCATTCAATACTCACACACTCAGCATTTCATACTCAACTATCTTCATCTGACTCATGAAAGACTGGACTGATGTCGTTGGGCTCGATCGTTTTTTATTTCTTTTATCTTTATTTGTGCGGGCCTTATCCTTCGGTAGGCCTCAGCCGAGTCCTCTAACGAACTTGGGTTGGGGAAGAGGCCCGGTAGGCCGATCCATGTTTATGCTAGATTGACTAATAACTTTTGATATTACAACACATATTTAAAATTAAGATACTAGACTTCTATATAATGATATTATAATTAATATAATTCGAATCAATATTATTATTATTATATAACAAATGCTGAACCATGTTAAAGATATTTAAGTTTTCTGTTCCAAACAATTTTAATATTTTAAGATATTTTTTATCTCATGCAAAATCCCGGGGAAGGAATAGATCGATCCATCTTGTTCTTCCTTCGTCCACATTTTTTTCTTGGTCAGTTCTCTTCCTCTATTATCTTCGACCGGAAACCCTAATTGGTTGATCGCGAGGGAGCATTCAGCGATCCGCTTTTTGACGAAGATGACGTCGACGAGCTCATGGTCGCGGGCTTTGACGCAGATCTCGCCTTACACGTTTGCATCGATTGGTATTGCCATATCCATCGGCGTTTCAGTGCTTGGTGCCGCTTGGTAACCATTTTTGCTGTCGTGCCGTCTCCCTTGAGTTCTGCTGCCTTTCCTGTGGCAATTTGCGACGGTAATAATTCTGTTTTCTTCTTCTTTATTAACTATTTCAGGGGAATTTACATCACTGGAAGCAGTTTGATTGGTGCTGCTATTAAGGCTCCGAGAATTACCTCTAAGAATCTTATTAGGTATGTGACGTGTCTCATATGCCTAATTATTTTCTATCAGGCATGTTAAATTGTTGATTGTTTGGCTGATGGAATTCGAGTTCTGCCTTATGGTGACGATGGCGGTTAGAGCTGTAAATTCTTAGTTATAATTGGCTCATACTACCAATTATATCAAATTATCACTTGTGTATGAACCTTAGCTTGCGGTACCCTGGAATGCTATCAAATATTTAGAGGCTACGTGGTTATCTGATATTTTGAGTAAATTTTAATGTTATTAATATGGTTAATTATCTGGTTTGATGTTTTCCTTAGATTAAGACAGTCTAGATTGCAGCTTTAACTGTTATTGTGCATCTTTCTTTTGGCCAAAGTGGCGAAGTTTCAGATTGTGTTGATTTGAACTACATGTGAAAGTAAGAGAGTGCAGTAATACTACACAATTATTAGGATCAAGATTTGAAATTGCACAATTAGGTATTTAGGATTTTTTTTTTTGCGAGATGAGCGACACATAAGGCATTTTGAGTTGTGTGCCTCTAAATTTAATTATTAAATTAATGAAAATTTTGAAAAACTGAGTAACATGCTAATATCAATTTAAGGCATCGAAGTAAGATCATAAAAAGTTAAAGTAGGATAAAAAAATGTCGCGCTATTTTAAACATTACATAATGAATTTCTCTCAATCCCAATTCACCATAAAGTAGTATTTAAATGACTCATGCTCTCATTATTTAGAGGGTTTTCACTAGGATCGTCATTGTACTTAATTATTTTTTCATATTTCTCATCATTTGTTGCATCAACATTTTTTGAAGATTTATCATCTTCAATTTCAAACATCATTTTCTTCAAACATCATTTTCTTTCTTATTCATTTAAAATTAATAATGATATTACTTAATTTCAGAATAATTATTATATTTTTAATTTCAAAATTTTCAGCATAAATTTTTATACGAACCTTTTTTATTTCTTTCTTGTTGTCATGTGCTAATCTTATTTTTCCCTCCATAAAAAGTAACAATATTGAGATTTTCCTCTTATAAATATGATGTTGTAACTTTGTTTTTGTCTACCGCAAATCATTTGTCTTCTAATGACATTGAACTACTTACGAATTTTTATCGTCATTCAAACCTTACCCTCAATTAAATTTCTATCTCTCAATCTTTTGTTATACATAACACAAACCAATGAACTTTTTCTTAAGGTACTTAAATGATTTTTTCTCGTGGTCTAAACTTAATAATAATTATTTGTCAAGCATATAAGGTACAAAAAATTGATTGTAAATGTTAGCAGTCTAGGTGTGCTATCTCCAAACTTGACTCACCACTGAACTAATTTTAAGAAAAGTAATGACCCTCATATGTAAATTATATCTAGCTTTACTAATCATTGTTAAACGTTAGTGCCAATATATTGTTTACTAGGCAAATGCTGTGCTATTGTATCTTTGAATTGTTGTAATCTAAGGAATCCTTTTTGTTTTTTGAAGCTATAAGTTAAAGATCAGTCTTCCTCTAATAAATATTTTTTAGTTTTTTTTTTTTTGAAAGCCATAGGTTAAAAGATAGTCTTCCTCTTATTTGTTATGCTAGCTATCATTATATTCATACAATGGTTAAATTTGATCCCTAGATTGATGGAATTATTTTCATCAAATTGAGATTGATGGTTCAGATAATATTGACTCATTGATACAATTGAAACTCCTTTTTCAGCCAAGTTTTGGCACTTAAATTTTTTTAAATTAGGCTAGGTAAGAAGGAAGGAGAATATGAAATATATAAAATTTTTGAGGGACAACAAATATGATCTTGGGGTTTCTGTTAGGTTGGGTATGTTAAAAATGAATGAATTTGGGTCATAGTTGATAATAAATATATTAATAAACATGCAAATATTTTTTTTTCCTAGAAGATTTAATTATGAGCCTCAAAGAATATATGTTTACAAGAAGATAAATTGTGTAGTTTCTTAAAGGTAACCTACAGATTTCTAAGAAATTCATAGAGGAAATTTCATAGTCGGAGTTCATATATATTTACAAAGATTTTTGGAGTTTGTGAGATATTATAATAGTTTGATTTCAGATATCTTTGCTGATACCGGAAACTAGGTGTAACTTATTGGACAATGTACATTTTGATTCCTTACTGTTAGAACTAGGGATCTGCAAGATTGTAGTGAGTATAGGGAAATCAATTTATCCGTTATTACATTGAAGTTACATTTGAGGTTTAAAACTTTAGCTTAGGAAAATTATTTAGTTGTTGGAGAATCGAAGTCTTCATGCTCCAATTAAATGATATATGCACAAGCAGAGAACATTGACAATAGCCTCATATTTCGTGTCCTGAATATGAAAAGGTTATTTTGCCGAGTTAACTGGTGGGTACTTACGGGACTGCGTTTTGAATGTATGTTGAGTTTATATTTGAAATGTTTTATAATTGATTAGAGACTATAGTTGCAAGGAAGCCATTTAAGTTTCTTATCACAATAGTTTATTTCGCCAAGTATCAACATTGTGTTTGTATTTTTGCTGTGTTAGTTTTTGAAATGCTTGAAAAATACATGCAAATTGTGGCCAAATGATGTATAATTTTGTTAGATGTGAAATTGATATATCAATCGATAATTCAATGTTATTGGAATGCCAAATGACACCTTAGTGTAATATAATTACTTTTCTTGGATCTATCAAACAAAAAAGTTTGATGCATATGTTGACACAACTTCTAGGATAAAACTTTGTTGATTAAAATGAAGAAGTGCTTTAGAAGTATTATTAGATAATGATGTTGGAATTTATAAAATCTATTCCAAATAGTCGGGATAAAGTTTTTGATGATGAGAATTCATATGAATAAATTGATACTTGTGTACATATGTTCAATTGTAGGCAATATTTATTGGAGTGTTTTGCTGTTATTTTATTTTCTAATTTTGTTTTAAGCTTATGATGATGCAACTGCGGTGGTGTTAAATTGATGGATGGGGACATCAACAAGTTGTGTGCGGTGATGTCTTAATATAAAACAAAAAACTTACCTACTTGTTGTCCTTTAATTATAAATGAAGATTAAGGCTCAATTTGGGTTGCCAACTCTCATTAACCCACCAGAATTGCCGCTTGGGAGTGTGGGAGTCATATGAAATACTTTTTTTTCTAAAAGGATATGCTTTCAGAAGCTTAAAGTACAAAGGGTATTTCGCTTGATGCTAACTAATTATCATTTAGCATGGTTAATAATTCTCCTTTGCCTTACAAAGGATTGCCATGATTCATTATCATTACATCAAATGGTTGGGATCCTTGCCTCTTCTCCATTGATATTATTATTTTGTACTGGTTATTTTCCATATCAATGAAGAGGATCTGACAAAAAAGGTTACAATCCCTTTCTGAACCCTGTTTTGTATCTACTGTTGCAGATTGTGTTCCTTATCTAAGCTGGTTGCTTAAACATTTATTGTTTTTTGTGAATTAAGTTCTTGCCAATTAATGTTTATTAAGAAATTGATGGATATTAATATCCAAAAAGTGTTGGGAATAGATGTAGTTTTTTTTTCACATTCTTTCGTTGATTAAATTCCCTGTAGATCTCTAGTAATCATATTTCCTGGCGAAGGTCTATCTGCTTGGTTCTATTTGAACTAAACCACGTCATTTCTTTCTATAGTCGGGCTATGTTTGTAAAACACAAAAATGAGACTATGGACATGAACTCTAGGCCGTGGATGAATTTTGACTGGGTACATGAGCTAGTGCGTCAGCCTCTAAAAGTCTTGTTGGACCAACATAAGATTTTTATAACTTGATGAGGCTTGCCTTGATGGGATAAGGGTTGTCATTTAAAACTGTTTTACGTTAAACATGTATAAAAGCCCACCATCATTGTTCCTTGGCACGACTATTCACCTCATTAACATCCTACTACTTCCTCTCTTGAGCCCTAGCTAGTTGTCTGCATGGTCTAAATGGAGGCCAGATGGTTTTTTATAGTTGTCTGTGAGTCATAATTGTCACGAAGTATTGCATGATGGTTGCGAGTGAAGACCTGTTTGCTGTAGTTGAACTTAGCGAGTTCTTCTAAGATGTTGGCAACATTTTTTCATCAAGCTATGTGGGTCTCCATGGGCTTTCATGCTTTCTGATTGGGCTTTCAAACAGTTGACCTGGCCTATATTTATGAGGTTTAATTAGTTGAGCTTTTTGGTGAGGACAGATTAATAAATAATGCCTTATCTTTAAATTAAGGATATAGCATATACTTAATGGAGCAGATTCTACTGCCTGAAACATGATAAATTTAGTTGGAGATACTACAAAAACATGTGGTTCTGATGGGAAATAGATGCAATCAAATAATTTTCGTATGAAATAGAACCAATATTTTTTTAATTTATGCAATATAGCATTTTAGTCAATAAAGGTAGAGGTACATGTGGTGGGAAAGAAAGAATCAGACTGAAGAAGACTTGAATAAAGTGATGCAATGATCAAACCTTAAAAAAATGTCTGAAAGCTAAAAAGTTGTTCATACGATCCAACATAGAAATTGACACGATTTTTCAAAAAAATAAGGGCAAACCAATATTTTCCTTCAATAACGTCAAATCAAAACAATACAACACGATCAACTTACATGAATAGGAAAGATTAGCACCTACAATTCGAGTTGTAGGGGATCTTTCCCAAATCTTACGATTCGAGAGGTAGGAAATTTTTTTCAAAGTCAAAACCTAAGACTCCAAGATACAATTTTCATACATAACCCTAACCCTAAGCTATTAAGCCTTATTTATACGCAACAATAATAATAAAAAAAGACCAATTTGCCCTTAGACTAATAAATGACACAATTTTTCTTAAATTGGTAAGTAAAAATACTCTCCTCCCAAAAAAGCATCTTGTCCTTAAGGTGGGAAAAAGTGAGGGAGTTCCTCCACCACAACCGTTTATGTTTCTTCGTCTCCTGTCTCCTCATCACACATTGTGAGAATCTTGTAACGATGTCCGAGGGCTAACTTCTCATCACACAGAAAACATAACTTCTTGGATCGCTTCTCTTGAATCTGTATTTGTAAGGCATTTGAAGTTGACCCCTGACCGAGCCCTCAAATTCTTCTCCTTCGACGCATCCCCTTGAAATGACATTGTATGGGTCCTTAGTGTCATGGTCGTTCATGTACTGTTGTGGAATTCTTCCAAGTGTTGCTTCTGTTGGTCTTCTTTATCTGGTTTTTGTTTTCCACCATCTTGGCTAGCTCCATTGTCTCCTTCAATCCCTATGGTCTCAATAGTCATAGTGCTTCCTGTATGTCGGGTTTTAGGCCCTTTATGAAATTTCCTTCCAATACTGTTTCAAAAGTGTTCAAACCATTCTAACAATAGTTCAATTCTCTCCCTATATTCTATGATAGTCCCATCCTGAGTAAACTCATAGATATGTTAGTGTAGGTCTTGTTCCCGAATGGCCTGAGAATGTTCCAAAAAGCAATCATTAAATATCTCGCAAGATCTGATCTGGTATCTAGCGTGCCTCTGCTAAAAATATGCTAGGACTTTCCCCTCCAAACATAACCATGTCGTCATGAACTTTTCCTCCCCATTTAGTATCGCTCAACTTGGTACACCCACTCATTTGCATCTTCCTCTTTCGAAAATTGACATCTTCAACATCCTAATCCTAGCATCTCCACCCCAACTTTTTCTCTATCTGGTGTTTCTCCTGATGTATCGAGGGTAAAACTTTAATTCGATCATAGCCATAACCCTTCCCAGCTTTTCTCTCTCCTTTTTGTACTCCTCTACACCCTTGCATGACCCATCTCCATATTTCGGCCGAACGGCCAAACTGCCTCCATCAGAAATCTCTAATTCACCTCCCATCGGAGTCCTATGGCGGAGTTCTTGATGGTGGATGTTTTCCTCCTTATGATCCTCATGTTCGATCTCTTTTCTTTTTGATCTGACCACAAAATTTTTGATTAACCCTTGGTTAGGGTTTGCAAACTAAGCCGCCAGCGGAGTTTTGGATTTTGCATCTCAATAAGCTTCCTTATCATCTCCTCCAAATTCTCGAATCAGTTTTTCATGGAAGAAAACCTATCGTCTATGGAGGAAAACTTTCATTCTATGGAGGAGAACCTTCCCCCCATCCCAAATTTAAGTTGGCTCGCATCTTCCTCCAATTTCTTTCCTAAAGCATCTATTTTATTTACTGTCATCATTCCCCGACAAGTTTTTTTTATCACAAAAGACGGAAACACCTGCATGTTGAAATGTCGTCAATATTTTTGATTTGACTGCATTGCTGGAAAACATGAGAAAGATGAGAGTTTTGGGTCTTTGTATGCCGCGTAAGATGGAAGTCTCAAGGCTCTATATGCCGCGTCGTTTGCTTTCTCATCAAACTTTAATTGTGCTTGTATCGTGAAGAGAAGTTTTGGATCTTAGTAAGGCGTGATCCCTTTGTCGCTTTCTTCTCTAATTGATGGAGGCGAAATATAGGAGATTTGGGTCTCAGTTGTGACTCTTCGCTGCTTCCCAAGCTCAATGGTGACTTTGCTGCACATACGAACGCGGGAGGAGAAAAATGAGATATTTGGGTCTTAGCTTCGAGTCCGATCAATAGGTTGGACACACAATTATTTTTAGGCCACAATTCTTTTTCCTGGATTGAAATGCTCTAATATCACTTGGATACGATTTGACATATAAATCAACCGATTTTTCACACAAATTACGACAAATTAATATTTTTGTTCAATAACATCAAATCAAAACAATACAATACTAACAACTCCCACGAACACATAAGAAGCGCCTACAATTGAGAAGCAGACGATCTCTCCCAGTTCCTACAATTCGGGAGGTAGGGAATCTCTCCCAAACCCAAATCCTAAGTCTGAAAACACAATCTCATGCATAATCCTAACCCTAAGCTATTAAGCCCTATTTATATCCAGCAATAGTAATAATAATAGACCAATTTCCCTTAGGTTGATGAAAGAAAAAATTGCTCTTAGGCTGATGCGTAGCAGCTGTGTAGGTGGGAAGAGTGTGATTGAGATAATTATAACTTGGAATGACTAATTATTCTAGAAATAGAGAAGAAAGTATAGAGACATTGATAGGGAGGATGAAATTGAGAGAATATATAAGTTAGTAAGAAGGATAACGAAAGAGAACATAAATGTGAGGAGGCTGGGGATTAAAAAAGTAATAAATGGGTGCACAAAGACACATTCCATTGCGATGGTGATGATTGTAAAATATTGGAGTAAAAAGGTTGAATTGAGCAATGGTTGGAGAGCTAAAAATTCTGTAAAATCACCTTTGAAATTATACTGATGTAAAGATAATGATTTGTGGACAATGAAGCACGTATTTAAAGATATTAACCTTTGAAAGTGCAAGATCCAATGGTTGCAATTGGGGAAAAGAATTCAGCTACAATTTGAACAGTGAGGTTTACAGGGCATGGTTTAAACTCACAGAGAATGATACTATCAGCAGTCATGTGATTAGAAGCGTCTGAGTTGATTGTCTGGGTTCTGGTTATTTTGGATGTAACCATGAGAACATTTTCTTTTTCAGCTGTAGTAGATGTTCACAACAAATCTATTCATTTGAACGGTTTGTTTAAATTTTGGTGTTTGCTAAAACAATCTTTGAAAGAATTTAGATTTATTTTTGTTGAAAGGACGTGGGCCAGATGACATTGGAATCTTAGTGGTGACAAACTGACAATGTTTCCATCAATTTCATGATTTTGTGCTATCTTTTATTTGCACCAAGTAGATTATTCATATGTGTCTTGTCTTGTGACAATATTTACACAAAGGTTTGTTTCTATTTCTTGTGCCTATCACCTCTATAATTGAGTTGGGTTACATAAGTCGCAAGGGCATAGTTTTTAGAGTGTTAATTTGGGCTCCTCCAACATTATTTCTCTTTTGCTTTCTTTTCTTTTTTTTTTTAGACTTCAGGGAAGGCTTCTTGAACGCTAGGAATAGGCTTCTTGCGTAAAATTTTCCCATGAGCATCATCTAAATTTTAATCTAGACTTAGTACTTGCACGCATTCTGTTTATGCTATCTTTTATTATTGATTATCTTTTGTGTATCATTATTCTATTTTATTGAAGATGTTATCACCAACGATGAGTTAAAAAGGTTTTAAGTTTATCATGATTGAGTCATTATCTTGATATAGTTCATGAATAATGCTCTAAAACTCGAATATGTTTAGAGATTTTTAACAATTGAGTTCGTTTTTTTGGTGCATCTAAAATATTTTTCGTGGTTTTATAGTGAAAATACATTTCTCCAATTTCATTGGTCTTGACATTTGCTTGCAATGACAACAGCGTCCTATTTTTGACCGTCCATGTCTGGAATTTGGGGTCTTTTTCATTTGATGAGTGAGCTGCTTTTGTAAGATAATATTCCTTGCTTTTGACACAAACAAGCATTATTCATTGAGATTATTAGATGAAGTTATACCTATTAAGCTTGTGGCTGATTAAGAGAGCATACGTTCTTGATGAGTTGGTGCTGCTGATTGGGATAGCTGGACCAAGGCTAGATGTCAACTTGGAGCCTCTTTTGCTTTCGCCCATGAGGGAAGGCACTTCTTGGATGGGAGGAAAATCACATGGAAGAACCAAGGAAATTGCCATGTAGAAATATATGGAAGATTTTATTGATTCAATTCTGCAAAAAATATACTACATACAAGTGGAAGGGATGATCTACGATTCTCTCATGGATGTAAAAAACTTCCCTAAATCAGAAAAGGAATAGTAAGCCATGATCTAAATGTTTGAGACGTGTGGGCAAACAGATGATGCTAAATAACAAGCAGGAAGATCTCTGGACTCTCTACTATCTTGGACATCAGTACATCTTATAAATAATTTAACAAAAATATAGTTTACTCACCTCAACATCAACAAAATGATAACCAAATGCCTTTAGATGATCAAGTTAAGAAATGCTGATTCTTTACTTCAGATCGAGAGCAATTTTCCCCATCCAACCTTCATTGAGGCTCATGATCCCAAGAAATAACTGATATTACTCGGTTTAATAAAAAAAGGCTTACAAATTGATTTCGTCAATTGAAAAGAAGCTTCGGGAAAGCTCCTGCTATTCAAAATAACATAGAAGGGAAGAGAGTGATGCTTAAACAAAACAAATGAGAACATTTGGAGCAGGAATTTGTGAGAACTTAATTGTAAAAAGGGAGCATAGGGAAGCAGGGAAAGAAAGTTTCAAGTGAAAGAAATTGAGGCCATACCTGTCAAATGCTGCAATGCTGTGAAAACTGGTTTCCCTGTAATCCATATTCTACCAGCTTCCCATGCTACCAAAATTCCGCTCCTTGCCTGCACCGTGAGTTTTCTATTGAGCACGATGCCATTAAGCAGCAGGACGTATTTGTTATGTATTTCTGTGGAAGTTGACTGCTGGAGGTCTACAAATTTTTTCAACTGTGATTAAACTTCTAGCTATAGGAATCACTGTTTTGAAATTAGCTGAACAAAAAATGTTTTGGAATTAATTTTAAGGGGAAGGTACAAAGAAGTGAAAAAACCTCTGCCCGTATAGCAGCTATAACTCTCCTATATCACCGAGATTTGATTTTTGCTGTGACCAGCTCTCAATGGAAGGTAAATTGGAGGTACTTGTTCATTGTTCTGCCACAATTTGAAAGTGGGGGAAAGAACTAATTGGTTAGAACGTCAATGAGAATGTTTTTCTGAGTTCGAATGCTACCTCAAAAAATGGGCAGCTCAAATGAGTAAACATTGTATGGTAGTTCAGTTTTATTCAGTGCTGAAATTGATGTTTGACTTGGTCTTTATTGAAGGGCAAGTCATACCATTTATACCATGAACCTCGAGTTGATCAAATACTAGTTTTCACACTAGGAAAACTAGTTGACTTTACATAGAGATAATGGTTTATGAGCTTGTAAAGTTTAAATGAACTACTAAAAGCGGCCGGCTTAGTTAATACATCAACATTAATTATGGCCAAAAGCTACTTTTGGTTACACAGCCTTCTTTATAAAACAATAAGTAGGTGGCTGAAGAATATTTGCATCAGGAAACTCTCAGAAGTCATTCTTGCAGAAAGTTTGCAGTGTAGATTTATTTCTTAGTGGTATTTTGTTTCATCCTCTATTGTTAAGAGTCACATTTATAAAATCCTTTCATTGTGATTTAGGCTAACTTTATAAAATTCTTTCATTGTGATTTAGCTTTCTATTGTTGTTGTATTCTTTTGTCACAAATAGTCTATTCATTACTGGTCAATGGCCGAGAGGTAGGTAGGTAGTTCCTTTTTCTATTAGTTTTTAACCTAGCTTTAGAATAATACTAGGATCCACTGCAATTTTTTGATGAGTATCATTTGCAATCTATTAAAAATGACACTCATTAAGATCACATTTGAAACTCAGGTAGTGCAAACCCATCCTGTACACCGAAAAACCTTTAAAGATTAAGCGCAATTAAGCAGCTAAGTGCCATGCTTTTTGGTTAGAAGAAGTAGTAGAAGGATGCTCTATGATATTGTTAAGTGTTATGTTTGGGGCAATTTTGTGAGGCAGTAAAACAGACTATTTTATATTTGGGAGATTGCAGAGATAGCGACTCTTGAGGCAGACACGGCAAAACTATCTCGCAACATTGATCAAAGAATTTGTGATTGGAGGACCATGCATTATTTATACTCGAGGGCTGCCATTAAGTGCTATTATCAGACTGAAGGTGAAGGGTTTTCTGATTTGAGTCCAAAATCGGTTAAGAAACATGGTTTTTTGCCATTATGAGCTATATAAGATGATCATTCATCGCTGGTCGTTTTTTGTTCTCTATTACTTGTTTCATGCAAAAGAGCTTGATTTTTAGAAGCAGTTGTGTTTGACTCGATAATTGTTTGTGTTTGGCTCCTTTTTAAAGCTTGATGGGCTTGAAGAATATTTTCAGCCTAGCATGAATTTGGGCCTGCTCAATCATTTTTTGTTCTTCAAGCACTTTATATATATAAAAAATTATCAATGTTTACATTCAGATATATAAATATATACAAAATAATATGTAAAAGTTTATTTAGCTATGTATTTTACTATTATAAATTATGAAGTATTCTCTTTAATTATGGGTAACATATGTTTTGAAATTTACCGTGCTTAAAAGTCATACAATGAAAGTTACCACTCATTCATATTCCACTTCCTAAGGCCTTGGACCTTTCTTAAATTCGTATTTTATTTGTTTTTCTAGTGTGATCTTTTGTGAGGCTGTTGCTATATATGGTGTCATTGTTGCCATCATTTTGCAAACCAAGTTAGAAAGTGTAGCACCATCCCAAATATATGAAGCCGAGTCTCTGAGAGCTGGTTATGCCATCTTCGCTTCTGGTATCATCGTCGGCTTTGCGAATCTTGTTTGTGGGTTAGTTCTAATTTCTGGCCTTATGATGTTAATAATCTAATTGAAGTGTCAAAATAATCCCCTGACAACTTACATGGAGCCATATTATTCCAGTCTTTCAAAGTGCTAAATTAGTACCCATACTCTTAATATGAATTGAAATAATCCCTAGAAAAGACTATTTTAGAAGAGTCCAGGGTCTGAATTAGCACTTTTATAGACCTGCTGCAAAAATTTAAGGGACCATTTTCACACTTTTTAATAATATAATTATTTAAGTTGTCAAAATTTAAATGTTGACTTGTCAAGCTTGAAAAGATGCTTCTGAAACAGGCTTTGCGTTGGAATAATTGGGAGCAGTTGTGCCCTCTTTGTGCTCTCTCCGATGCCCAAAATTCCTCACTCTTTGTGAAGATTTTGGTGATTGAGATCTTTGGCAGCGCGCTTGGTTTGTTTGGAGTGATCGTGAGCATAATCATGTCCTCTCAGGCAACCTGGCCTGCAAAATCTGGATGATGCTTTATCAGCTGATTGCTTTTCAGCTTTTTCTGGTAAAAATACTTCGCGTCCCATGTAATTCCTCTAATCTTTCTTGTAAGCATTCTCTTATTAATAAGATTTTCCTTTAGCTTTTTGTACGGATGAAGATTCTGTCGAATTTTTCCTGTATTCCTGTGTTAGTTTAAATGTTATCAGCCATGGAAGATAGACTTTTGTGCCCACTTATTCAAGTGCTGTGTATGGTGAGCTTTTTGTAACGTAATTCTTAGGTGAGCTTTTTGTAACTTAATTTTTAGTGAATTGGCTTGACTAATATCCATA
This sequence comes from Phalaenopsis equestris, assembly GCF_001263595.1. Lineage (NCBI taxonomy): Eukaryota > Viridiplantae > Streptophyta > Magnoliopsida > Asparagales > Orchidaceae > Phalaenopsis > Phalaenopsis equestris. Next base: position 406,121 of record NW_018164692.1, read on the forward strand.
TTGTGCGAACAATCGTAATAACTGCGCTGATAACATAATCAATACTCCATGCTTGGGCTTTAGTTACCAATAATAGTTTAGTTAAACTCGTTAAGCCATTTAAATGGACATGCTTATCCTACATGACGTGTAATGAGAAATCTTCAAGGGCGTTGTTTATTTTGATGTAAAATGGCTGTAAAAGTAAATACAGGAATTTTAAACTTTTACTGTTTGGTAATTAATAATTTAAAAGTTAAATAGAAATGTCAGGGAATTAAAATTTGTAAGACCAGTTAAAAAACACAACATTTAAAAAAATGCCTCTTTCGTTCGCATCAAATAAGTTGTGCGTTCGCTGCCTTGCACGGTCCTTCTATATTGTCTGTGCTGCCTCACAATCCTCCATTCAACTCTCCCCCATTTGATGCTGCATTGCTATCCTTCATTTGGTTCTCTCTCGCCGTTAATATTCTGGTGAATTCGTTCATTTTTATGGGAGTGGGATTTGCATGCTTGGTTGTCACACTGCCCGAGCTTGTTTGAGAATCTTCTGCTAGAAAATTTAGCGCTTCCCTGTTCGATGTACAACTTGCACCATTTCAGTCTGTAATCATTTGTTTACTTTGCGTGATTGTAGACTCCCTATGAGTAGAATACTTGCAGCTGGAAGTTATTTTCTTTTGAAATATATGGACCATTTATAGCTTTGAGTTTATTTCTGTTGTTTCTCTGCGTATTGTCACAGACAAAAAGTCCCACATCGGCTAGGTGTAGTGCCGAAAAATAGTATTTAAGTCCTGGGCTGCCCACCAACCCGAAAAGCTCTTTTGGGAGGTGACAAATGGTATCAGAGCCGATTACTGGCTACCGGGTGTGTGGACTCTCCATGGTCCAGTGGGACCCTCGGTGGAGCCGATCCGTGATGAGGGCGTCACGTGATTGGGTGGAGGAGAATGTCACGGACAAAAAGTCCCACATCGGCTAGGTGTAGGACCGAAAAGCAGTATTTAAGTCCTGGGCTGCCCACCACCCCGAAGAGCTCTTTTGGGAGGTGACAGTGCTGTCGTGAGGAACTTCATGATTGAAGTTTCCTTTTGATTCAAACATATACTTTCCTGTTATATTTTTCCAAGTTATGTTCTTTCTTATAAGTATTAAATTTTTTTTTTACATTTACTCTGTATATGAAACTGGGAAATGGGAGCTATTGCTGAACAAGTTCCATTTTTTGGCTAGGATCATTTGGCTATCCATGTTTTGAGTCGGTTACTAGGATTTGCTCTTTTGGAATTTATAACAATTTGGGTTATTAATGCTTATTTAAATCCATAAATTTTCCTTGTAATCTTTCTGCTCTGCTGGTTTTTTCTTCTTTTCTTCTGTGAAACTGCTTTGTTTTTTGTTTGCTAACTTAGAATTTGGAAATTGTTTTGACATTTTAAGTCATATTTCTGGTGTCATTTGCCCATTTTGTTGGATAGCAAGCTTTCTTTGCCAGGACATTATTTATTTTTATGATCTGTTAGATGTTTGCATGCAATGCATGTCATGATTTGCTGGTAGACATAGTAGGTTTACATGGAGTAAAGAAAGATTCATTTTTGTAATTTTATTTGTAATTTTATTATTTATTTTTCATTTCATCAGTCTAATATTAATGTGTATCCTATGGTTTTAATGCTTGCAAATGAGAACAGGTGCATTACCCTCTTGATGATAGTTTTGTATGAACATTTTAAATCCTTATTTGACATTCTTTCTTATTCAAGTTTATTGGTATAATCTAATCTAAGAAAATAGGTTTAAATGATTTCAAGCCTTGTTTTCTTTGGACAACATTTTTTTTTTTTTTGCACTTTCTGCACTTTCTAAAACCAATGTTTAATGTTTATTGTTTATCTTTATAATATATGCCCAAACTATTTAAATTTTTATTATAAAATCAGTGTTTCTAAATGTCAGGTTTTAGCAGTTTTCATTGATGAACGGAATCGCATGACTTTTTTTTTATTATTCTTTTTATGTAGTTGCTTTATGACACTTATTTCTCTAATGGATTTTGACATTGCAATTAGGTTAACAATGGCTAGACTACTTAAAACTCACAGTTGCATCCATGCATCTGATCATACTGTCTTACATAAGATAAAAATGCAATGATTTTCATGGTCTCATTTTATTAGGTGGTTAATGAGTTTATTCATGTTTTTTTCTGGTCTTAAGAGATGTATAACTTATCATGTTGAAACTGCTAATGCAGGTGTCTTTTATGTGTATCGGATTGCTATTGAGATTAGTAGCCCATGTTATAAGTTTTTTCTCTCATCAATTAAATCAAGGTCTTCAAATGCATTTCTCTTGGGTTATTTTCATCATAGGTTCTTTTATTCTGTTGGAACTTTTATGATAAAATTTACATGAAAAAAGTATACTATTACTAGTGATGATTAATGATTTTTTTTTATTGGAATAGGATTATAGGCAACTAATAAAAATGTAGCATGAAGTGTCGTTACACTAATCATAAAAAATTCACACTTACTGTTTCAAAGTTTTAAAAGGCGTGGGTGTTGGGCGGGGCATTTTAACTGTCGCGGGGCCAAGCATAAGCCCCAAAGCATCGAGCTTAAGTCCCATAATATAAAAAGATAATAATGAATATAAATATTAAGAGACAAAAATAAACTAGGAATGCTAGAGAAAAAGATTATTAAAAGATATTAAAAGAACTTGTACTCTTTTTTATTTTTTTGGAAATAAGCTTATACTTATTCAATTTTAAAATTGGTCTTCTAGGATTAAAATCTTCAAGATATTAACATAAATTCAATACAAAAAGTAGAAATATATAAAAATGAATTTGTGCTTAATCGATCTCAATTCTTGAATGTTATTAATTCTTTAAGTTCATTTTCAAAATATTCTTCTTCAACAAAAGTTGTGTTTAGGTCACATTAGGTTCTTCATATTGTTTATATTCATTATCCACTTCTAACGTCATCATCATTCTCAATATCAGATGCATTCTCAATTTGTTTCTCCTTATCATTATTGCCTAAATTATAAAAACAACAAAAATAGCATTAATGAAATATTTATGATCTTTTTTCTATAAGAATGCATAAATATGTAAAGAGTAATTAAATGTAAAAATGAAACCTACATGTTATTTCATTTAACTTCCTTTTTCTATGAGAGTTTATAATGAAAATATCATTTCTTCATTGTGTAATATTTTTGATTATTCATTTGCATTTGTTATGGAGACATTTCTGATTACATCAACATCAAATACTTGTTCTCCATTCACGCAATAAGATTATTATGGAAGCATAGGTTCTTTTTTATCAACAATCCACTCGTCATCAGCGTCTATGCCATTTATCAATATTGGATCGAAAATTTGTTATCTTCTTATTCCACTCCCTCAATCTAGTATTATATATTACATGCACCAGAGCATTCAATCTCTTGTGCACCAATCTATTTCTCTTTTTAGTATGAATCTAAAATTAAAATATATATATAGGTGATTATTAAAGCGAATAATAATAATTAAGAAATAAAAATTTATTATTGATTTAAAAGTGCTCCAATTTCTTTCACAACCTTATGAATTGTCAATGAGGCTAACAACTCGAATAGCCAAATTCGTTAGTTCGGGGGTTTTCCCACCAAATCTCATCCATCAATCAGTGGAAGATCTCAACTTTCTTGAGTCTATTGCAAATCTACTCCCAAAATCTCTTCTTAAGTTATAATATTAGCTCTAAGGCGATCTTCTTAATCCAACATTATTCTCATACAAGCGATTAACCCTTTTTTCACCTCTTCATATAGATAAATTATCTTCAAAGCAAAAATGAGTGTTTAAATAATAACCACCCGCATGTAGTGGTTTATGAAGTTAGACTTCCCATCTTACATTAAATTTCCTCCAAATATGTCCATACTTCTTTTAACTATGCCTACAATTAAAAGTAAATTTTTTTTAAATTCATTAACTCATAAATATAACCCATAGCCGACCTTTCTTCTAAGTCAACCTCTCTTAGAACATTTACAAGAGGTAAACCACTTTTGATACAGTAAGTAAGATGACCCAAAAAATATGGATCGAATGAAATAATACCTCGAGCTTTTATACCTTATGCCTTATTAACCCATTGACTAGAAAACCAGGCTTTTGAGGAGAACATTGCCTAAAGTGGCTGCTTCTGTTTGTAAATGCTTTGAAAGGGAAAATACGTAGTAGCAAACCGTGTGATAACTGGACGAACAAGCTCGCTTTCATTTGTAAAAGATCTCATCAAGCCAAGAACCCATGTGTACCCGTAAATGAATTTAACTATTTTTTTTACAAGTATGCTTTCGTGAATCTTCAACTTTCCAATATCTTCTAATATTAGGTTAATATAATGTGTTGCAGATGGTGTCCAATGAATATGTTCTTTTTTCATTATCTTTTTGCTCACATTCACATAATTTGACCCATTATATGTTATAATTTGCACCATTTTTTCTTCTACTTCTTTAATCACGTCATCCAAATAAGTAAATAATAACTCGTCTCTCTTTATAACATTAGAAGTATTCACATATTTAAGAAAAAAAAAGTCCAAATTGGACTGTTAACAAGAAACTTAATTAATGTTGTATTTTTTTTCCATTTGTCCAACCATCTGACATAATCAAACACTCATATTTACTTCATATCTTTTTATGCTCTAACATCTGATTGATTGTAGCAACTTCTTCTTTGAGTATCCAAGTTCTTAATTCATGCATTATAAGTGGAGTAAAACCAGGTCCAAAGTTTGTGATTGCTTCAAATATAGACATATAATATGGGTCATTGGTAACAATTAATATCAGTCTGACTGAGTAGCTGAATCTACCCATTGCCTACATGTTTCTTTTCTTTCATCTTTTTCCACATGAAATTTAGAGTAAAATTCCTAGCTTGTGTTGTGGTGAAAGAATCTATCAGATCTCTAAGTCTAGGTGTTCCTAGAAATTAGTTCAGTTGCAATGAATTAGTGACATTTTGACCTTCACAAACATTTGTTATACCACTTCTAATGTGACTTAATACATTGTCATGTCATGCTTTGACTTTTGCATCTTCTAATTCTTTCTTAAATTTCTTTTGAGCTTCAATGGGGGCTTTAATGCTTGATTTAATACCATTGTGTGTGTTGGCAAGATGTTTCATCTTGTTTATTATTTCACTACACACTTGATTGTGAAACTTACATTTGAAACACTTAGCATATGGTGTGCTTGTTTATATTGCCATGCAAACTCTTTATTGCCAGTGAGACTACTACTAATCACACAATCCCCTTCTTCCATTACAAATTAATAACTAATCTTACACATTAAAATAAATAAAAAAAAAAGCAGAACAAAAGCAATGCAAAGTTGTGAATTTACTGTAATGATGTTGTGGATGTGTTGGTATGTTGAGTTGTTTGTGTGTGGAGGTGGTGGTAGTAGGGTGGTAGTAGTGTTGCATGTGGAGGTGTTGGTGTATGGATGTGTTTGTGTTGATGGATGTGTTTGCGTGTGGATGTAGAGGTGGTGATGTGGATCAGTTTGTGTGTGGAGGTGGTGGTTGGTGTGTGGATGTGTTTGTGTTGGTGGATGTGTGGAGGTGGTAGTGTGTGAACGTGGTGGTACTGGTAATTTGTGCGGAGGTGTTGGTGTGTTAAGGTGGTGGTAGTGGTGTTGTGGATGTGTTGGTGTCATGGATGTGTTGTGTGTGGAGGTGATGGTAGTGGTATTGTGGATGTGTTGGTGTGTGGAGGTGGTGACATTGGTGATGTGTAGGCGGTGTGGTGTGGAGGGGCATTGGTGATGATATTGTGGCATTCCTATTTTTTTTTATTTGTGATATTATGGCATTCTTCTTTATGTTGATTAGTTTTTTCATGTTATTAATACAATAGTTAAGACAAAAGAAGTTAGTTCATCCACAATATGAAATAAAAAGACAAAAATAATATTTTGCGACATTTTCCTCAAGGAGGTCGAATTGGGAAATAAGCTGACAACCTATTTCAACAAGAAGGGCTTGCAAAATATTATTAAAAAATTCAAGGGAAGTACAAACAAGGAGTACGATAAGATGCAATTAAAAAATATGTGAGATCAACTAAAAATGATTGGAAAATCTGGAATGAATGGAAGCAATGATCCACTGCCTTGGATTTGGATCTGATAAAACAAACAATTGAAAACATTCATTGTTTTTAATATCCGTATTCTATACAAGTATATTTATGTTTCTTATGCACTTAATATTTATTGTATTAGTTTTTATGGAAGTAGTATGTACTTTTTTACCTTTTGGTTGTATTTTTCTCCCACTTGGATAGTTGATGAGACAACCGTGGGTAATATATGTATGTTAAATATTGCATGTTCTTTTTTGTGGGTTTTTGAGGTCTATGATGAGACATTTGACCTTATGTGTTCTTTTAGATGGTTTGTATGTTGCAATTGGTTGGTATTATATGTGAAATTTTAATGAAGACAACCAACTTCCTCTCCTTTTTCAGTGTTATGGTTTTTTAGGTTCTTCTGGATGACCTTTTTTTTTGTTGATATGCATATGTGACACACGAGTTCGGTATTATGTGGGTTAAAGACGACTAAGAACCTTTTTATAATGTTTGTTTTCTTTTTGTAGTGAAAAATTCGTTAGTTTATATACTGGGTTTTTTGAGACCTCACAACTGCATGAACCTTAAGTTAATTATTTTGGTTATTAATTTTTACTAATGTTATATATAAGTGTATGTGTTTTTAAGCCTTCAGGAATAATGAACTCGAGAGTATCTTCAGAGGATTGCACTTCTATTGCATACTATAATGTTCCATAATTACTTTGTGACAGACACATAGCTATGGGAGAGTTTTACAGAGTTCCAAGGAGAATTTCAGAAAACTGTGACTATTTTAGGTGTTAGATGGGCTGGAAGATTTCATTGCCAAGAGTGATCGAGCGTGGGGAGTTTCCTTGGAGAACGATTTATTTTTGCACTTTAAAAATAACATTATCATATTATTATTTGTTATTTTAATAGTCAGATTTTTTTTAAATTTTGATAGTCATGTTACTCACTGTTTAATGAGGCGTCTATCTTTATTTTGTAATGTTTTGCTCTTGATATTTGCTTTTGAGTATAGAATGTACTGGTATGACCAGTTTTGTTGCAAACAAAATTACAATATAGGGGAAGAATGATCATTTATCCATAAACAACTGCAACACAACTGTTTTTCAAACTACAAAAAGTAAACAAATAACCAATTTATCTGCCGCAGTTTCTGCGCAGTAGTTTTCTGCCGCAGTTTCATGCATAGGTAAGAATGTAAGATTGAGATCATGGAGTACATGTAAAAAGTTAAAAAGTTTAACCATGAGATATGTAACTCTTTCAAGATTTATATGTTTTTTAGGACAATATTTTTCTGATAATGTTTAGATAAAGTTGTGGGATAAGCTTTCAGTCTTTAGATAGAAAATCATTTTTTTAATTATTTTTAGAAGAGTATTTCAGATGCTTAATTGGACTTTAATGGCCGGATTATTCCCCCCGCCAATGGGATTCTGCTAACTTTCTCGTGTGGACTGCCGTGAGGGTCAGCTGAAACCAAAATATGTATTTATATAAAATATTGCTTTTCGGAACTTATATTGTATTTTCACCCGATGCTCTGCTTTATTTTTATTATATTCTATTAGATGATTAATTTTCCTTTTATTGAACGGTTAAAAAATAATTGAAGGAGGCCTTAACTTGATGTCCGATTCAACGTAATTAAGAATCTCATGTTGTCGAATACGATTGCAACGATAAGTTATGATAACCGGTGGTGATCGTATCATTTTTGACGAGGATAGATGTCGTTTGGTAGTGGTGCTAATTAGGGCTGTAAAAGAGCCGAGCTTGAGCGAGTTCAGGCTTGGCTCGTGTTCGGCTCCTCGAACTTGCTCGTATTCGAAATCAGCTCGTGTTCGAAACCGGCTCGTGAACAGTGTGTTCGTGTTCGACTTGATTTAAATATTCATGTTCGTATTCAGCTCGAAATTAGCTTGTTAAAATTAAACTGAAAAAATAGATGTAGAGTGTTGGATTCGAACATGTATCAAATGTATGCAAAATAAGATGGATAACTACATTATCACAAGAGTAGTTATGATTTAAACTTAGATATAAATATATATAATATATTATTATATAAATAATTATATATATATTTTTTATTTCGAGCTAAAACGAGCCAAACACGCGAACAAAGAGCTGTTCGTGTTCGTGTTTGGCTCGTTTAAGGTCTCTTTATTAGATTTGTGTATAAATTTCACTCACCGCACCTTTTAGGATGTTAAATCCTTTTAAAACTTCAAGTATCATATCATTAATGAGCTCATACAACCCAAAGAAAACATGTGAGGTGAAAGAGGATAGATGTGCGCTCTTCAAGCCCTAGCTCTAATTTTTGAAATAAATGGAAGGAGAGCATCAAGATTGCTGTCGGAAGAG
>NW_018164692.1:414689-432372 GCF_001263595.1 Phalaenopsis equestris
GAGCATCAAGATTGCTGTGGGAAGAGCATCCCTGTTTAATTTAACGTGAATGACTTCCCCGCCCTCCATGAATTACATAGAGAAAAATATTAAATAAAAATTATACAATACAAGGCATGCCTTTGGAGTGCTAATGAAAAACTGCAATGCGTGCATCAAACAACTCATCAAAGGACATGAGCATATGTCCACCCATTATTGGTGTATTACACTTTAGCGGTTGATTGATTTTAATTATTGAGCGAAATAAGCATGTGGGCTTGGCAGATCACCTTGGAGGTCAACCTTGGTAGTCGGTGCATGATAGTTAACACTTCAATGGGCAAGATTGTCAAATCACCTCAGTAAATCAACCTTAACATAAGATCCTTTTAGTGGTGTACAGGCCCATAAGGGACTTTTGTAGGTGTGCAGTATAATTAAAGCATATATTATATTTTAGTTGATTATTATTTTACACACCAAGAGCATTCTTGCTACACTCCAATTGCTTATTGTATTTATGCTCATCACTTCTTACTATTTAATATAAATGCACAATTCTTATGTATTTCAATATCTAAAACCTACAATTTAATATTCACATTTATAATACTTAGGTGCTATAAACTTATGCATAGAAAGGCGTGTTTCACTTAAAAAAAAGTTAATAAGTGATATTTTTATGTTGGTGTATGTTTAAATAACTATGTTTAGGTGTTAGATATGTAAATATATAAAAGTTGTGTGACATGTATGTAAATTCCTTTATTTATAATGATATTAGGATCAAGGGTACAAGCCATATAATTAGCTGAAATAACACATTGCACAGAAGACTTAATTGATTCCTTTTGAGTTCAATCTCACTTATGCAAAGATCCAAGTAGATCTAGTGTATGGTCACCCCGAAGCTACTTGCTAAAATAAGAGTAATATGTCACATGTAAAACGCTTAGCAAACAACACTAAATGGCACATCTCTTAAAATTTGTAATCATGGAACTAAAAGTATATCACATATGGGTTTATAAGATCAATAATCTCCTCATATTATATGATAACAAAATTATATACATAAAAATGTAATAAGATTACAAATATTTAAATACACCCATTTCACTAGATGCATATTAATTTCTCTGATCAGTATAAGCACCACGCAACATATGAACAATGTACACCAACACAATAACAATGAAGTAGAGCCTCTTCATCCTCACTAAACTAAGAAACTCTTGATGAAGCCAACTAATGCTTTCTTAGTTTTGGTTGTTGAAGCTCAACCTCTGCCAAAGTTTGAAATTCTAGAGTATAAATAACAAGAAGCCTTTACCCCACATAGTGGGGTTGGCTACATGAATTCTTTTTCTCTATTTAGTAGGGGCGGCTACTTGAATCCTTTTTCTTCATTATGTTCTATTGATTGTCATATTTTTATTTAATTGTAATAAATTAATATTAATTTTTATACAACATGCCTAAATTTTTTTAGGTCTACTTCTACCTTTCTTAACATAAGTCCAATTTAAAACATCTACTCTCCTAATCGGATCAACAAATGGACAACGTTTAATGCGACCATTGGAGCTACACCAACCCTTTCACGGATAAATTTATTTAGCATTTTTGTCAGATAAGCATTCTCATCTCAACAACATTTAACTTAAATTTATGCTTCTCTTTTATTGGCCAACATATTACACCATAAAGCATTGCATCTCTCGCCACTAACTTATAGCCTTTATCCCACTACAAAAGAACTTGAAAAAAAATTGCAGATCCACTTGAATAACAAATTAATAGGAATTAATTGAATCTTTCGGATACTTAACTAGTTGTTTTAGGAAGAAATGTTTAATTTCAAAGATTAACAACTTGTCACTTAGGCTATGCTTAGGGTCTCAAAAAATTACCATTTAGCATTAATATTACATAAATCAATGATTCTAGATGAGCCGTTAGAACTAAGCAATTCATTAATAGGAAAGAATATAATACGTCTAGACTTCAGTTTCCATCTTGCATTTGCAAGTATTTGAGACATGTGACAACATTATCAACATCAATCAAATATGTATAATGGTACTAAGACTATGTAGATGGTAGAAATCTTCCTAAAAGTTGACCATCAATAATGAATTATATGTAGCAGCCCTCAAACCTATCAACTTCCAATTATAAAAAAAAAATCTCAAATAAAAAATAAATATCTATTATTTACTACTTTGCGACCATTATATGCAATAATTTGTCAATACAATTGAAAATAAGACATAATTTTGTTGGACACCTCCGTCATACACAAATCCCTTACCAGGGATCCATCAAAATATTTTGCTTTTCATCAAGATCATAGCAATCATATTACAGAGGATTGTCAACATCTTCATGATCTCGTTGAACATTTTTTAAAAAATATTTTACTATTCATAAAGATCACTATTATGATATACAAAGATTCCCAACATATTTATAATCTCATTAACATATAGGTTTGCCAACATCTTTGTAATATCATTGAAGAGTTTATTAAGGCTAGAAAATGCAAAAGGAGTCTATATTTGCCAACCCCAAATAATGATTAAAACATATAGAAGCAAAGAATGAACCAACCTCAATACAAGTCATGTAAATAGAAGACATAATTAAAAGTTTGTAATAAATGTCTTATAAAAAAAAGGTGCATTTTCAACATTTTGTATTTCAAATAGTATTTCAAATATATATATTTTTTTTAATAAAAGTAATTTCTAGCGCGCTTTATTTTTCTTTACAGAGTAAAATCTAATATTAGGAATTATAAAATTTAGCTTTTTGATAAGAAGACTCAATTATGCTTCTAAAACTCGCTTTAAAAGCTTGGCAAGACACTAGGGTAACTAATCTTACAAACTCAACAATGCACTCAAGAACTCATCCAAGAGGCTCAACTAAATAAGTAATAAATTGGAAATTGTGAAAACGTTCAAAATTTGAACTCAATATTTGCTTATTCAATTTATACTAAACCAAACTTAAAATATTGAAAATTTAGCTAAAATAAAAAATTGAACTTTAAATGTAACCCAACTAATCAAACAAGAGGCAAACTAATTTAAGTTTGTGATGAAAATAATCTTTGATTTAGTGCCAAATTTAAAAGATGTGGACTTTCATATAAAAGAGATACATCCCCCAAACAAACAGATGAATAATCTGCACATAACGAAGCTATTCTAAAACTAAATTTAAAGTATGGTTTTCCTTCAAAGAATCAATTAATTTTGATGAACAAATTAAAACAATAATCATTGCTTACTCCACACACCGACTATTTGCCTACTCGGCAACTTAACCACTCACTCAAGAGGCAACTTGGCTATTCACCTTCTTTATAACTCAACTACTCAATTATTTAAACATTCATTACTGGGCTATAATTTTCAAAAATTCATGACATGATGAATTCCTCTCAAAAACCTGAACATGGATTAAGAGCTTACTCAAACTTTCCAAAAAAAGAGGGTTTGGATCCTAATTTTATTCAATGCCCCCAATTTATTAGGGTTGGCTCTGACAAAATGTCATCTTTAGACTTATATTGTCACTTGACTTAGATTTATAAGTTTTTAAATTGGTCTTTTCCTCGCTGTAGAATTAGAATCATGGGGGTTTCATCTTCTTGTAAACCATTTTGATAAGGTGATAGGTCTCTTGTACCTAGCCCCTTATAATCAATTTTTTTGTGGTCGAACTCCTAGGTTTGAAAAATTATTCCATACGGACACCGTATGCCGTCCATCACAGCAAATATGTAAGACGATGGGCCCTATTTTGATTTTTTTTTTTTTTTTTTTTTTTTTTTTTTTTTTTTTTTTTGTTTTTTTGTTGTGATGGACTGTGATGGGAGGTGCAGATCGGACACCGTATGCATCTCTGCATACAATGTCCGTATAAAATAATTTTTCCCTAGGTTGGCTTCTGACTGTTGTTTAGTCATGGCGAACCCCAGGTGGTTGTATGACCACGGTCGGCCTCAAGCGGCATGCTAGCCGTGATTGGCCTCTGGTGGTCGGCCTTTGGTTTCGCCTCGTCGTGGTCGCCTCTCGCATGAATGCTCTGTCGACCCGTCTTCAATCCTCCGATATCTCAACTTGACCTTCTTGTACATGCCCGGGCATGTTTTCTTGGTTGACTTTCTATTGGCAAAACGACGGCAAAGCGAAGTGAGTGTCATTTGAATCCTGTTGACACAGGCCACTACCTTTTGGCTGTACAACAATTCAAACGTCCCTTTGCATTGAGAGCGAGCAAAATCATTTCTCATGATAAGTACAAAGATGCTTAACCCCATAAAGTCAAAATCTCCAATAAAATATGAGGCTCATCTAAATTACCCTATCCAAAAATGTTCATCATAGACATAGCTCAAATAAGACTCACAATGATGTTTAAAAACAAAAGCTTAAGGATATTCGACAATTTGTTAGATACATCTCCAGTGGTCGCATTTTTAATACATTTTATTCGGCATATTCTTTGAATTTTTTATTATATTACAAATCAAAATGTTCTTCAAATAAATTTGGCATTCCAACAATGATCTATTTGACCATCATAGGATATTTTATTAAACATTTGTTCTTGGTTATTTTATTAAATATCTAATTCTCATAATTATTGCCTTGTAAAACTCGTTCATCATTGTCAAGTGTTCATTTAACCTCTACTCGGCTTGCAAAATATTTTCAAAAAATAAAAAAAAAATATATATAAAATATTAAGTACATTTCATTTATTCAAAGAATAAGAACATCAAACAATCAAAAGAGCTTTTAAGAGTTATTGTTTGGCTAGTTTGGGACATGTAAGTAGAAAACACTTATGTCTTAACATATATGGTTGCCATGTTGTGTTTCTACATATCATCTAAGAGAAATAGAAGGGGAAATTTACAAACATTCCACATAATTCTTAGGTATTTATATATCGAGCACCTAAAGTTTGATATTTACATTTAGGAGCAATTGCATATATACCACTCATTTATTAGGTATTTACATATCAAACATCTAAACTTTACTTATTACATTTACACTGCCCAAATCTATCATATCACATCAAAAATGTCACCTTTTTATGCATAGGTAAGATGGCACATGTGTAAAGATTGAAGTTTTGGTGTTAGATATGTAAATAGATAAGATTTGAGTGATATGTATGTAAATCTTCTTTACATTCATAACACACTTTGGTGTTAAAACCTATACATGAATAGGTGTGTTGCACTTTTAAAAAATTAAGAATAGTATTTTTTTTATGCAGTACCTAAAATTTGAGTAAAATGTTTGTAAATATGAAAGTTTAGGTGCTACATAAAAAAAAAAAAAAAAGTTTGGGTTATAGATACATAAATATATATGAATTATGTGATATCTAAGTAAAGGCCACAAATATATATATATATATATATATATTTGGCCTTGAGCTCATCGTTTAAGGTCTATTTAGGGTCTGAAGAAGCAACTGTGAAGCTCCTACAGAAGAAATTGCTTTTCAAAAAGTTGTTATTACAGATATATTTTATTTTCAAAAGTCTGATCATAGTCTTCTAGCAGCCACCATGCTTTAACAACTCAGATTGAAAAAAAAAAACTTTTCTATCACAGAAATTTTTAAAAAACAACGAGAAAGCAGTTCCCCAAACAAAACTGTGGTGGTGATCAAAAAAGCAAAGCTGACAGAAAATTGTCCCAAACAGCTCGTTAATGTTTTCCTTTATTGAGTTCATGAACTCATGGGACTCAATTACTTAAATGTTGAACTCATCATTTAAGAAGCCAAACTCATTGGAACGACTGTACTTAGTATTTGGCTCCCAATAAAGCCTCCATTCAACCTTGTTTAAATTCATTAAGCAAATAAGAAGAGATTTTTTTTTCCCTAAGAAGTAATAAGAAAGCTCTTGGAAAAGAAGTCACCAAAGAAGCAAAGAAGGGAGGAGAGATTAAAGATACAAAACAAAGCATAGAGGCCTAATTTAAAGAAATCATGTTAAGTCATAGAATTATTGAGAAAACTCTAATTTCATCAACCCTAAACTCTAAAAAATTAAAGCAAAGACAATCAAAAGCCTTTAGTGATCAATTGCATTAAGATTCAAAATAACATACATGAGAAGCTCAAACAAGATTTCAAAATTTAAATCGTCAACAATCACAAATGTCATTTCCAGAAAAAAAAAAAATTAACAAAATTCTTTGGCTAAGCAAACATGTAAAATGATTAAAGAAGACATGCACAATAGATATATATATATATATATATATTCTTTTTTTTTTCTTTCAGTATATATTTTTATATAAAAGGAAAGCACAAACTTTGTAAAGAAAATTACAAATTAAAAAAATAAAAAATAAATAAATCCTTTTACATACCGAATAAGTAAGTAATATCTAGCTTTCAGGAGGAAGCCTGAAAAATCAAGGTAGGTCTGCAATGTCTTTGAACTAAGCATTGAATTATTGGGTCAAGAATGACTTGATTGGTCGAGCTTATCAGGATAGTCGAAAAAGTGAAGGATGGGATAAGTAACGGCGGTAAAGAGGAGAAGTAAAACTGTAGAAAAGAAAAATAAGCTTTCTAGTTCTAATCTTTGGCAACCCTTTCTTTTTTACTTTCTTCAGTTTCTTCAAGCGTTATGATTTTAATCTTTTCTTTTATGGCAATAACAAAGATGATTCACCAACAAATTTATGCTTGTCCCATTCATTAAATCTTTTCAATAGGACTACAGAAATTTCATTAATGCTTTTTAATCGGACAAAACTAAAGTGAGTCGTCTTAGATGGTTTGGTTAAATGTCAACCATCTGATGATCCGATTAGAAGAGTAGATGTTTAGACTCAACTTATGTTAAGAAAGAGATAGACCTGGGAAGACTTGGGCTTATTGTATAGAAAATGATCTTAATTTATTAGAATTAAATGAAAATATGACACTAAATAGGACACAATGGAGAAAAGGGATTCATGTAGCCGACCCCACTTAGTGGGATGAAGGTATTGTTGTTGTTGTTTTTTTTTTTTGTTGTATGCTTTTTAATGTTCTCCATATCTTTAACGAATCGAAGAAGTGCATGCAATATCTTCAATGTTGAAACCAGTGGCCTATTGGTTGGGGCTTCATTCCCCGCCACGGTGGTGAGGGTTCAAAACACATCTAATTTACTAATCCTAGTGCCCTTAAGCCTCACCTTCCAGAAAAGAAAAATGAAATATTTTCAATGTTTGAAGGACATTTAAAAACCTAAAACAGTCAGCGCATTAACCATTTGCCCATTAAAGAAAAAATAATAATGCACCAGGATGCCCTAACTCTAGTCAGGAAAGTTGATTAATTTTATCTACGTGTTAACTTATCAACAGAGAAAAGAATCAATAAGCAACCGTATACACAACATTGACTCAACTAAATTAAGCAAATGGCATCACTATTGTGATATAAACTCAAGTAAAAAAAATTGAATCCACTCATTAAGAGATAAGATAATCTCACTAATGAACTCGCAATTCTCTGGGCTAGGCGCTAACTTTTTCCCAAAAAAAAAAAAAAAAAAAAAAAAGAACTCTCGATTCAAATCTTCTAGACAGCACCATAAATACATTAAATATTAGCCATCAAGATTATTTAAACTCGGCAAATCAGTTCACTATCAAGTCGTCCAAACATTAGATGTTACCAACCAGCTCATGCTCAAATTACCAGAGACTTCATAACAGAAGCTGCATTCTCAGATAGCTCATCATAAGTTCTTACATAATTTATAGCTACAAGCAAACTAAACTTATTCATTTTACAACAAGCATTGCCAATACTTGTTATATAATTTTACTTTTGTATAGGGGAGCAAATAAGTCGAGTCCATGCTTGATTTGAGCTTGCTTACTTAAATGAGTTTGATCTCGAGTTTAATGTTACGGGTTCAAGCAAGATTGTTTATTATGAAAGAAAATAATATTAATTCAAGCTAGTATAATAAAAAAATGACAAATAGAACAAATAACTAGAGATAAATAATTACTTGATATAACAAATAAAAAAAATATTTTTTTTAATATAATAATTTAAAGAAAAAGAATTGAACTTAATATATTTTATATATTTTATATAAATATTTTCAAAATTGAACTAGCTCACAAGCTAACTAGTCATTTCGGGATTGGCATGAGCTTGACTTATTAGCTCATTAAGCTCAATTCACAAACCACTTATCGAGCCGAGCTCTAGCCAGCTTAGAGTCATCTTGGCTCGGTTACACCCCTACTCGTGTGTAATCTTTCATGTAACACTACAGCTTGACTCAAACCTATGGATAAGCGCTTGGGATATGAATCATGGCTACAACTCATTTCCCTACCTTGGTTAGCACTTCTTTTTAAAAATTAGCTTTTATTCAGTTGTATTAGTAAAATTCTGTCATTAGTTACAAATAAATTAGGATCCAACTCATCCTTCATTTATCAAAAAGAAATTTCAAATAAATTAGGTTTTATTATGCTGCATAACAATTCCTTCATCAGTAGATTTCCATCACAACTCATACATATTATATTTTATTTCAACAGTGAAAGAATAAATAATTAATATAGAATCACCAGGAAATAACCTTACCTTTTTGATGCTTCTAGATGCGACTTATATCACGACCAAATATTAAGGTAGTTAGCCAGTTTATGGCCACATAGAACCTGTTTCTCCAACTCACAACGCGCGTTAGGTATGCAGACCTCCAGATGAACCAGCTCACAAAACCAGCAAGCGACAATCCCTTGGCCTCCTGGAAGAGTTTGTGACACATTAATTATTACAAAACACAAATTGCAGCATGATTATTCCAAGAATTACGACATAAGCCATTAGAATTACGAATTATATGTTATTAGAAATGATAATTATGCAAGTAAAAGCTAGGACGAAAATATTATAAAGAAGATTGCATTAGAAGGATAAGAATAATAAACAAAAAGTTTCAAATAGATGTTTTAAGTAAAAAATAAATTAATAAAATGGATGAATAGAATAATAAGAACAAATTAGAAAGAGAAAATAAAAATTAGAGGGTCCATGTCTATAGCCAAATACTGTTTATAAAATAGAATTACCAACTCATGCAACAAACAGCAGGAAAAAAAAAATATATAGAAAATCATGAAGCAAATTAGAATATTGCCCAAAAGTGAACTCAATCATTAGATTTCATACAATAAAGGTCAACCGGATGGTACATGAGAATTACCGTCAAATTTTTAAATTGGCCTCTGTTGAGAACTATATATAATTTAGGGTCCTATTTATAAATAAAAAATATAGAAAAATTTTTTTTGTAAACAAAGTTATAAGGCTTTAAATAAGCCAAAATCTTTAATGATCATAAGCGATTTTTCTTGAAACGAGTGGAGATCGATGATAGTGAGACCCACGCAACTCTCACAGGAAAAGAAGGGATTGCGGTTGTCGAACCTTTGTGTTGCCACGATCTCAAGCTAGCTGAAAAAACAGAATCGCGGAAGAAACGCGAGAGCGATACAGTCGAGGTAAGAGCTAGCCGGGAAGAAGACGATCGGATCATTGTGCAGCATATGCCCTCATGATACAGTGGAGCTTAGAGCTAGTTGAAAAAGCAAAGACGGGATGGCGAGAGCTAACTGGGAAGGCAAGGAAGAGCGGAATCACGCAAGAGGCAGGGGGTTGGGGCGGCGCTTCCCAGTGGCTTGGAGCGGCTTCGAGGTAGCCTATGGTTTGGTGTGACTCCTGCGATGGAGGGTTGTAGACGGATGGTTTCGTACACGACCAAGAGCAAAAGAAGCACAGTTGCAGGCCAGTTTGTGAGTGTGTAGGCATTTGCAAGCTATTTTGCACTCGAGGCGGGAAGTAACAGACGAAGCTTCGACACTTTAGGCTTCATTGAAACATCAGGGCAATTTTGTGTGAAGAAGTCGTGTCTGATCTAAACTTGATCCTTTTGATTTAATTAAAATATTGGAACTTCTGAGAAAGATAGATCCAAAAGTTCCGAAGGTTTTGGTCTGGATCATACAGGGAACTAGGGTATCAACGAGAGTCACTACCTCAGCACATGCTCCGACAAGGTGAAGCTAGATCTCACCCATATGGATCTGAAGCTCGATGAACCAGCCACGTAACTGAGTTGGTTGTGTCAGATCGTGGCTACTCAAAGAGGGATATCTGGGAGTCGAGCCAAAGAGTGACCGTGTTGAGGGGGATGAGTGAAGGACCATACATGTGTCGCTTTATACCTGACTACTCAGCTCAATGGTTCAATCGATTGCCTCATTTGTTGATGGTATTCGAAAGGTGAAGGACATTTGGGCAAAGCTGAAAAGAAATTATGCTAGGACTGAGAACCAAATGAGAGTGTTCCAGATTCAGCGTATAATTGAGGTAGTGGTACAGGGTGATAGATCAATTTAGGAGTATTTTGAAGATCTATAGCGGTTGTGACAAGATCTTGATCAAATCTCACCTACATAAAGTTGTGGTGATCCGGACGGCAAGAAGAAGACCTTTGCACGGATGAGGACTATATAGTTTATGGCTTATCTGAACCGGACCTTTGATCATCCTCTTAGCCCGGGCAACGATTCCTACATTGGATGAGGTCATCGCTGTGATGATACAAGAGAAGAGTCGCATGAAGCGACACTCTGAGCCGAGTAGAATTCCAAGCATGTGATCAACTTTGGCTGCCTCAAGCTCGGGTGTGACAGGTGTCCAAGGGGAGACTTGTAGGTGCTGCAACTTTGGAGAAGTGAGACACCTGAGCAATGCTTTTCCAAAGCCAACCAAGATGAGAGATGAGTGGACTTAGACCGTCTAT
The DNA here is from genome assembly GCF_001263595.1 of Phalaenopsis equestris. Lineage (NCBI taxonomy): Eukaryota > Viridiplantae > Streptophyta > Magnoliopsida > Asparagales > Orchidaceae > Phalaenopsis > Phalaenopsis equestris. The sequence continues at coordinate 425,551 of NW_018164692.1, forward strand.
AGACCTTGGCTGTAATTGTGGGGGCCAAAGGGGTAGAAGAGGGGGCTACTAGACAAATTTGATGGTAGCAATGAATGGGGGAAAAACATGGGTGGTCTTTATTGATGAGAATCACGAGTTCCTAAAGAAGTTGATGACGAAACGAACAGCGACAGATGATGTGATAGAGAATGCATCCACCTTATCATCATCTAAGGGGACACTGCTACTTATGCTCACTAAGCCAAAGGTACCGTGAAGCACATGCTCTCGACTTTAAATCCACCACAAGATCAACAGAATATATAGTAGATTCTGGTGTATCCCGACATGTGATGTGTAGCTAGTGAGTTCTCTTCCTATACTCACATAGTAGTACCAGAGAGTATTCAAACTGTTGATGGTACAACACGGCCTGTGTTTGGTAAAAGTACAAGAGAGGTGTAAAAATTCTATGACAATGTCCAATATTTCGCATGCTCTTTCTTTTCCAGTGAACCTTTTATCCATTAATGTCATTATACTCCAACTAAAATGTGTTGTTTAATTTGATATTCCTAAGGTGATATTTCAAGAGAAGATAACTGACCAAAAACTTAAGACTGACACATGACATAGTAAACTCTAGTACTTGGAAAAAGAAATGATAGACATCCTTGACATATACGGTAGAGAGCGTTGGAATAGGAGGATCTGAGAGGATTGTGGAAGATGTATTGCTGCTAAAACAAATGTGCGGGACACTTCGTTTAGTTTATTGAGTTTTTGTTTCTGTCTTTATATGAAAAAGCAAATAAACAAAAACTTCTGAGTGATGCTTGTCAATTTGATAAGCATACCAAAAGCTCTCATGTTAGTTCTGGTAATACAAGTACTTGTGTTTTTGATATGTACAGGGGCCTTGTTCTACGACTTCGATGAATAGTTACGAATATTTTTTGACTTTTATTTATTGTTTCTCTCGTGTTACTTGGTTAAATTTGATGAGAAACAAAAGTGAAGTACTTGTCTACTTTAAAGACTTTCATTGCACGATTCAGACTCAATACAATGTAGTAGTGAAGGTTTTGAGGTATTATAATGAGACAGAGTATACTAACAAGATGTTTGGGGAGTACATGTCAACCCAAAGAATACAACATCAAACCACATATTCATACACACAGACATAAAATGGAGTAACAAATAAGAAGAATAGACACCTTCTAGAGGTAGTATGAATGGTGATCTTAATTAATGTCTCAAAGTACTTGTGGGGCAAGCTATTTTGACAGCCGCTCAATTGATCAACAACAAACCCTCAAGATTGTTGGAGTGACAATCTCTTTCTGACTTGTTGAAAAAAGATAATGGTGAGATCCTTCCATGGAATATATTTATTTGTCTGTGTTTTGTGAAGAATAATAGAACATCAATAAAGTAGTTGGATCTCAGAGCTGTTAAGTATATTTTCATGGGTTATTCTTCCACCCATAAAGGGTATGTTTATTGGAGCCCAATAGAGAAGAGACTGAGTGTGAATGTGATTTTTAAAAAATTTGAGCTATAATAAACGCTCGAGGTGACCTCACCCGTTATACTACCCTTTGGTAACTCGCTAGATACTGGAGATATGAGGCAAGAGGAGGAGAGTAGTGATGGTGAGAGATTGATACATGTGGGAATGATTCCTTGCCCCATTTTGTGGGAAGAGTTGATTAAGAAAGAGTCAGAAATGAAGAAAATGAGCCCAAGATGGTGAGATTCAAGCTCAAGGGAAGCTGAGAGTGTATAAAATAGGAGGTAGAATGAGGGAACAGTGTCTGTCGTGCCACTCGCGCCAAAAGTCCTGTCCCGATCTACCCCGAATCCTCAGACACCTGCACCATCCACCTCAAAATTTCAATTACATAGGTTATTTGATTCCTCTCTCTTCTCCTCCCACTCCCATGACTTTAAGGAGGACCTCTCGCCGCAATGCGGGTCATCCTCCTGATCGTTGTGGTTTCTCACATGACATTGCTCAATTTTTCTCATATTATAACATATCACCTTTACACGGAGATACTACCTCTACACCCGAGTGTTGGTAAGATAGAGCCAAAGTAAAAGGTTGTCATGCTAAAGGAACTTGATACTCTTGATAAGAGCAGTCAAGTGCAAACGAGTCTTCACAGTGAAGCATACATCAGAAGGAAATATGGATTGCTATAAAGCACAGTTGGTGTTGAAATGGAATAGTCAGGTGTATGACATCGGTTATGATGAGACATTTGCACTAGTGGTAAAAATGAGCACAATCAAGACACACTTCTCTCTGAGTGTGAATGGTGAATTGAGTTTACACTGACTGGATATAAATAATGTATTTCTTCACGGGGATCTACTAGGGGTGTGCATGAAGAAACCCTTAACTTCAACACAAACCAAATATTAGTCAAGGTATGTAAACTGAAGAAGTCACCGTATGGTTTGAAACAGTCTCCTCGGGCTTGGTTTGACAAATTCAGAAAAGCAACGGTAGGAATGGGCTATCAACAGATCAATGCCAACTACACAGTATTCTTTTAACGACATGATGATCACATTACTATTTTTGTTGTGTATGTAGATGATATGATTGTCACTGATAATGATAAGGGAGAGATTGTTCGGTTGAAGATAAATTTGGCCAAAAAGTTTGAGGTGAATGACCTGGGACAACTTAGACACTTACATGGGATTGAGATGACTCATGGAGCGGGAGGGATTGTTCTATCTCAGAGAAAGTATGCATTAGACTTGCTCGTAGAAACATGCATGCTGGGATGCAAGCCTACGATTTCACCATATGATCGGAAGGGAAAGTTGAACGCAAAGGTAGGAGAGTTAGTTAATCTTGCGAGGTACCAGAGATTGATAGGTCTTCTCATCTATCTATCTTGCGAGGTACCAGAGATTGGTAGGTCTTCTCATCTATCTCAGAGAAAGTATGTACTAGACTTGCTCGTAAAAACATGCATGCTGGGATGCAAGCCTACAATTTCACCAATTGATCAGAAGAGAAAGTTGAGCGCAGAGGTAGGAGAGCTAGTTGATCGTGCGAGGTACCAGAGATTGGTAGGTTGTCTCATCTATCTGAGTCACACTCGTCCCGACATAACATTTGCAGTAAGCATGGTAAGTCACTATATGCATAATTCGAGAAAAGGCCATAGGGATGCAATGTATTAGATTTTGAGGTACCTGAAGAGTGCACCAAGGCGTTGATCTTCATGAAAAATGGGCATTTAGGCAGTGAGGGCAGTTGTGACTCTGATTGGGCTAGTTGTGTTGATGATAAGAGGTCCATATTAGGATACTGCATGTTCGTAGGGGGCAATTTGGTCTCTTGGAAGAGCAAGAAGCAGTTGGTGGTTGTGAGGTCGATGATAGAGGCAGAGTACAGGGCCATGGCTTTAGGAGTTATCAAGATGTTATGGCTGAAAGCTTTATTGGTAGAGCTCAAGGTGGACCAAGGAGCTCAGATGAAGTTGTGCGAAAACAAGTTAGCAATCAGCATTGCCAACAACTCGGCGTAGCATGACAGAACCAAGCATGTGGAGATTGATAGGTTCTTCATCAAATGAGAAGCTGAATAGTGGACTACTGGAGATAAGTTATGTAGCTATTAGAGAGCAAGTAGTTGACAGCCTCAACAAGTCAACAATCAGCATTGTCAACAACTCGGTGCAGCACGACAAAACCAAGCATGTGGAGATTGATAGGTTCTTCATCAAGGAGAAGCTGAATGGTGGAATATTGGAGATAAGTCACGTAGCTACTAGAGAGCAAGTAGTTGACTGCCTCATCAAGGGACTAAGCTCAATAGAAGTATTTAAGTTGTGTGACAAGAAGGGCTTAGTGGATATTGTACATATTTTAAGGTCCTATTTGTAAATAGGAAATATAGAAGAAGTATAGGGATTTATTTGCAAAGAAATTTGTAAGGCTCTATATATACCCAAGTCATTAATGAATAAAAGTGATTTCTCTTGAGCAATTATTTCTATTGCCTCCTTTTTAATCTAATGAAAGACAGCCACTATAAAAGGTTTGAGCAGAATTTGCAGTTGAATGGCAGATTTCTAGAAATCTGCACATCAACACCACAAATTTACCCTTCCAGGGTAAATTTTAAGAAATATGGCATTGGGCAAATTTACTACAAATCAGAAACTTTGTGTGATATGGGTGGGTACTTCGCTCGCATCTCTCATGCCCTCAGTCCTAATGCAGTAAGGATTTATTTCAGTTTAAGAAGTTAGGATGTCTTATAATTCATGAATAATATCGACTTTTCTAAATTGTAATATAACTTGGGATATCCACATCCATCATTATGAATCATTATTTATCGAACGTCAATCTTATTTCCTTAACATATGTCTTGCGTAATTTAAGAAAAAAAACTTTCAAATTAATAAGATTATTAGCTTTTTATTTTGCTTATAAAGTTTGTCATGATGTACGATCCTTATAATAACAAAATATACAATGTACAACTTTTATTCCCAGTTAAGAAAAAATATACAAAATATGCATGATGTGAAATTCAATCAACACGCATTTGACATATATGTTCAACACTCCATTGGCATGTCCAATTAAAAACTCATTCAAGTAAATAAATAAAGGGTACTATTGAACGCTTGTGGGTTAAGTGAAATATATTTGATAGAAATGGTGCAATGACAAAAGCTTTCACCATTCAAGAAAAATAGGAGGCCTTTAATTTTTAAGATAACATGAAACAAGATATAAACAAAAATAAGTTTAGATTGCCCATTTTTATAATGTTTATTATTAGTCTCTCAAGTGGAAGAAGAAATTTTATTAGGATTTATATATATATATATATATATATATATATATAATGTTATTTAATTTGAATATTTACATGCATACCACTCAATTCCTATGTATCTACATATCTAACACCTAAATTTCAATTTTTACATATATGCCAAAGCATGAAAATGTGTATTGCACTTATTAAAAGGTAAAATGATGGTATTTTTTATGACATGAAAGATTTGGATGGTATTAATGTAAGAAAGTAAAAGTCTGGTGTTAGATATGTACATATATAAGAATTGTGTGGTATGTGTGTAAACGCCTCTATTTAATTTTAGGTTGACTTACATATCTACCAATCAAATCCTATCTATTAACATATCAACCACCTAAACTTCAATTTTTACCTACAGACCACCCAACATATGCCAAAAACAAAGAAATAAGGTGATCTATATGTAAGAATTGAAGTTTGGGTGGTTGATATGTTATATAGTAATTGGGTGGTACGTAGTGAATAGGACCCTTAATATAAAGTATTTCATATACCATATTATACCTTTTTTACAAAACAAATCTTATAATGTTGTAACATTTATTTTCAATAAACATATCACAAATCAATATCATATTGTGCTCAGTTCATGATCCTCATATCAACGCATCATTGAAAATTTAAAATAATTGAAGGGGAATTTGTTTTGCTTCAAAAGGTAAAAGTAATCAAGTAAATATTTAGAGAAGGATCAATGTTTCGACACTGAACTTGAAGCATTGGAACATGCTACTATAATTAACTCGATCATTCCAGTGAAATAAATTTCTTCTGATTATTTAGTTTTCACAAGGAGAAAATAATGAAGTTATTAATTTTAAAGCCATATTAATTTAAACAATACATATATTAATTTTTTTTTTCTTTTTTTGGGGGCAAGTGAGCCTTAAGGGCGCCAGGGGTTAGTTAGATTAGTGTGAATCGAACTCGCTTCATTGGATGGGAGAAGAGGCACCCATACCATAAGACCACAGTTTCGATTGCACTATACATATAATATGAAATTCAAATTTTCGAACATTAAATAGCTATTGATTACGTGGTAAAAATGATGAGGACTTCCTAAGTTGCAATAGATTTTAGAAAGCTTATATTAATAATAAATAATTATGACACATTTCAATCGAAGATATTTCCTACCTTCTTAAACGAAGAAAATCTTATCAATGTTAGGACAGCAAAATCGATGTAACTAAAATAATATGAATCCGCAAAGTGGCCATCAACAAAAGATTTATCTGAAATCTTTAGCAGTAGTTTTCTAGAAAATTTGACGCAAAGATCTCCAGAAATCTTTTGATGGTCCGAAGATTTCAATAAATCTACCATTAAAGAGCAGATAGATTTTTTCAGTGGCAGATTTAAACTCTTTAGTTTATTTTGATAGATCAAAAGGAACTAAGTTTTTCTCTTTAAGTACTAACCTTGCTTTGCCTAAGGTCCACCAAAGCTTTATACCTCCCAACTGATGCCATGCTTCCGAGGTGTCTGTATACAAACTGATCTCCAAAATCTATATTTTTGGCTTGGTTTGCATAGCCGCCGCCTGATTTACCGATTCGGTTTATCAGGCTCGCTAGGTATTTCCCTTGCCTCTCTGCTACCTATATTGACAGAGCATTAGAAAGAATTGATGGTCCATTGATCCGATTGGAAGCACTGAACAGAATCAAAAGGCATAAAGTTATTTTTAAAGATGAGATATTATAACACATGTAGTAAAGTGTCAACATAGTAGTTTATAAAAATGTTAATCAGTCTCTGGAATGAATTAATGGGAACCAAATTAGCCCTCATTGGGGACTATTTGAACTCATAATAAAAGAGCATAGAGACTAAATTGACACTTTAACAGACTCAAGGACTAAAATGGCCCCATGCAAAAAGTCGGGAGACTATTTTAACATTTTCTCATAATACATGGAAAGAAAGCCAACCCTAAGCATGTTTGCAATCAGTTGAGGAATCAATAATAGAATATATATATATATATA
>NW_018164692.1:432409-441382 GCF_001263595.1 Phalaenopsis equestris
ATATATATATATATATATAACCCCTTTAAAGTGCCATTAGTTACATGCATACACTAATTTGGGCAGCAGAACTAATTTTAGGGCATTTAGCGAGGGAATGGTCACTTGATGCCTGAAAAAGTGTGTCTTTAAACAAAGCTAAATATGATGCTATCAAAAGCTAAATTCTCTTACTTTTGTAGAGCTCATTTATTGCAAAAAGGCTTTGAATTTTTTTTAGAAAAACTGTCTAATGTGACCTTATAATTCGCTGTGATGGGCTTTCCCTCAATAAATACTCGATCACCAAGCTCATGGACAACTTTCAACCAAACTCAACCAGTCGTCCAATCCCAATAACTACACAACAACTTCCACCAAATAAATCAATGGCTTCAGTTTAGCAGACTGAGTATCAATCCAAGTTCTCAAGCAACAAATTTCTTGTATCTTCCAAAGAATAATTGATTAATTTCGTTTTATGTTTCTTTTCACATATGTGGCACATTATGTGACATTTTTTGAAGCACTCAAGCCCTAACCTTTCCCTATAAATAAGGGGACACCAGAAGAGCCAAGATTACACAATCTTAAACAGACTAGCCAAAAATTACTATACTATTGAAACATATAATAAATTTCTCCTCTATTCTCTTCTTTTCTATTTACTCTACTTTCTTTTCCCTTATTTTAAGTAGGATTTTAGTGTAAGCCAGAAATCAGACTTCAACAGCATGGACCATGGAACTCTTTTTTATCTTATTAATCTGTAATATATAATAAAAAAACATATCAACAACAAAGTCTCTTCAATCTGAATAATTTCAATTAGTTGGCTTTTTTTAATGAAATTACATTAGCTTCTCCTCAACCTTTATTTAAGAAAGAGAATAACAATCAATACCAGCCAAAACCCCACATCCATAAAAGGGGGTGGGAATGACAGGAGGGATATGAAAAGGCAGAGAGATGAACCAGATCACATATTCTTCATAAAAGTTCGATGACTTATATGGTCAGTTTGAAAGAATAAATGCCTTTTTATGTCATTCTAGAATGTACATAAAAGGAACCTGCCTGCAAAATATGATATCCACAGTGAACCTAATTGGTAAATTTTAAACTATAGATACATGTTACCTTCCGAAAGGAATAGCAATAATCTTTTATCCAATTTAACGCTTTAGAAAACTTAAAACAAACCTGTGCTAAAGCTGGTAACACACTCTTCTGAGTACTTTGAAGAAATCCGCTACAGTCACCAATGGCAAACACGTCTTGTATCGATGGAACACGAAGCCATTCATCTACACCAATCCTGCAAAATTTTCAGCTTCCCTGGGTAAGCTTCATAAATTTGACGAAATAACTACCAAGTACATTAGTGCAAGAGCTAATATTCTGCATGTAGAGCATGATAGTAAATTAAACTTTGTGAATCTATGATTCTCACATGTTAAATGTTAAAATAACAAAACATATGAAGCAACGATCCCACCGAAAACAGAATTGGTAAAGACAATACAGAAAACTACGATTAATTTTGTGATTTTTCACTATTATAGGGTGAAGAATATACCTGCCACCCGGTGACTTTGGCAAGTCTAAAGACTTTGTAAACGAAGAGGGACCTACACCAGTTGACCACACCAGAAGGCCATATGGAACTTTAGTTCCATCATTAAGAATTATGTTTTCAGGCTGAACATCTTTGACAATTCCTCGAATCAGGTGAACCCCAGACTACATTAAGTGTTTGGTAAAAATGGTGAAAAGAATAAAAAAAAATTTATAAGAATTCAAATAAATCATTAACAACAAAAAAAAAAAGAACATCAGCTAACATGCATTATCATTTTCTACGACAGAACAAGTAGAAACAGTCAATCTTTAGTGTTAAGTCGCATTAAAAAATTAGAGGTTTAGTTGCATATTAGATAACTGAAAAATATATCGATGTTAAAACATCAAGTGGTTGACCCTAATCCGAAGGCATAAGCTTTTGAGGAAGAAACAGGCTTAACTAATAGTGTATAACCCAATTTTGGTCTCCTTGAGTGACATTAGAGTGGTGATCACTTAGTTTAACTAATAGTGTATAACCCAATTTTGCTTTCCTTGAGTGACATTAGAGTAGTGATCACTTAGTTTGTGGCTCCCATGATTTTTTGTCATTCTTCTAATATAGTCCGGCAATGTTTAAGAGCAAGTGATTCCCCCAATGGCTCCATGTAGTTGAGTTTGCTCTTGTTGCATGATAATTTTATGAAGTTGAAAAACTTTTGCTAGGGTGGGAGTAATGGATGATGTAAAGAGCACTCATATGAGAAGGAATTTGTTAAGAAACATGAATACATACATTCATACATATATGTAGAGAGATCTCATATGAGGAGGAATTTGTTAAGACATATACATACATACATTTGCATGAAAATTTTATAAAGTTGAAAACTTTTGCTTAAGTTGAGACCTGCAATGCTCTATGGCGTTGAATGTTGGCCTTTAAAAAAGAAGCATAACAATAAGTTAAGTTTTGCCGAGATGAGAATGATTAGGTGGATGAGTGGCTTTACACTTAGAGACAAAATGCAAAATGAATATATTCGTGATATGGTTGGTGTAGCTCCTGTGACAGACGAAATTAGAGAAAGTCGTCTTAGATGGTTTGGTGACATTAAACGTCGACCATCTGATGATCCGGTTAGAAAAGTAGATGTTTTAGATTCGACTTGTGTTAAGAAAGGCAGAGGTAGATCTAGGAAGACTTAGGCTTATCGTATTAAAAATGATCTTAATTTACTAGAACTAAATGAAAATATGACACTAAGTAGGACGCAATGGAGAAAAAGGATTCATGTAGCCGACCCCACGTAGTGGGATTAAGGCTTTGTTGTTGTTGTTGTTGTTGTTGTTGAAAACTTTTGCTTGTGGGAGTAATGGATGATGTAGAGAGCTCACATACATACATACATACATACATACACACAGACACACAGACACACACATACACGCACACGCACACACGCACACGCACACACGCACACGCACACGCGCACACGCACACACGCACACGCACACACGCACACGCACACACGCACACGCACACACGCACACGCACACACGCACACGCACACACGCACACGCACACACGCACACGCACACGCACACGCACACGCACACGCACATGCACACGCACACGCACACGCACGCACACACACGCCCGAACAAGTTCGCACTTACGTTGCCGTCGTCGTCGGTGATAATCCCGCCAAACCCTCATATGCTACAGTGGTTCACAAACGCCGCTCCCCTGCCAAGCTCCCCTTTCAACCTCGCAGATAGTCCGATATTTCAGCAGATGCACCACGATTCTGTTGCAGGAAATGAAGATTGCAATCTCATAAAAAAAGTTAAAAAAAAGGGCAAACCAGCAATATTCTTCTCTGACGCTGAAATTTCAACTCGTGCAGGAAAATACAAATTTAAACTAGTTGGAAAGTTCCAATTAGGTTGGAAAGTTCCAATTAGGTTGCCAGTTCCAATTAGGTTGCCCTAAGATGAAGATCATTAGGAAGGTTTTTGAAGATTTCAAACTTGTTGGAGATTGACAGGTCGGTCATTTCAACGGAAGACATGTTATGATACAGCTGAGCATAGAAGAAGATTACACGAGAATTTTCTCAAAAAAAATCATTACAATCGAGGGCAAACATACGAAATTGCTCAAATGAACCCCTAAATTTAATCCCAGTCAAGTAGGGTTGTAAACGAGCCGAGCTTGAGCGAGCTCAGGCTGGCTCGTGTTCGGCTCGTTCAAAATAGCTCGTGCTTGTGTTTGAAATTAGCTCGTGTTTGAAATAGGCTCGTGAACAGTGTGTTCGTGTTCGGCTCGATTTATATATTTGTGTTCATGTTCAGCTTGTGTTTGGCTTAAATTAACACTGAAAAATGAGTTCAACACACAATAGATGTAAAGTGTTGGATTCAAACTTGGATCAAATTAAGCAAAACAAGGTGCATAACCACATTACCACAAGAACAGTTATGATTTAAACATAGTCATAAATATATGTAATATATTATTATATAAATAATGTGTGTAAAATATTATTATATAAATAATTATATATATTTTTTTATTTCTAGCTAAAACAAGCCGAAGACGAGCGAATGTTCGTGTTCGACTCGTTTATAATTCATGTTTTAAAAACTTGTTCTTGTTTGAATCGTTTACTTAACGAACGAGCCAAACACGAGCTACTTAACGAGCCGAACACGAGCTGTTCGCGAACAACGAGCTTTTCTGACAGCCCTACAGTCAAGAACCCCCAATTGCACTTATCTGGTTCTCATTACCTGAACTCAAGTTTCAATTCTTTAACCTACCTATCTTATATGTAATTAAGACTATCCTTGGAACATCTTTGCAAGTAGATTCACCTACAGTTCATTTCTCAAGGTCTTCTAATGCAAGAATTTTGATTGAAAGAGATATTACACTTCCAGATGTAGAAGTCTGGCTTGGATCTGCTCACAACAATGGTTGCTAGCAACAAATCATTATGGAACAAAGACCTTACTACTACAATAATTGTAAAATGTTTGGAATGTTTGGACACCCGCAAGATAAATGTTTCAGATTGCACCCACAATTGACAACTAATAGTCAAAAACAAGAACACACTATTAGTGCACCCCATGTGTCTGAACGCGCTCCCAGCAAACCTGATGACAGCCAACCTGAGGAGGGAATCACCACAAGGCAGGAGTTGGTGGCTGCCCCTGGGATCCCTTCTCTTAACCATACTACAACGGATAATGTTCGAACTGAAAATCAGGATAGTCCCACAGCTCCTATTCATGAAGCATCAGGTGCAGAGGTACCAATTCACACTTCACATATACTGGAACTTATCGAGGTGGCAACGATTGTCTTTCCTTCTACTGCGATTCTAACATCAATTCAGACTGAGGATCACATGAGCCAGTCTTCAGATGAAGAATGACAAGTTTACACTTCTCGGCAGAAGAAGAAGGTTGGGGGTACACTCCAACTTGGAAACTTAATGGATGATACTTTAGTTACTCCTGACATTGACACAGTCTTCAAAGTTTGTTATCTGACTCCGCTCCTAAAACTAAAGGAAAAGACAGGACTAAACTGACTCGTTCCTAGCTACTTGTTTTCTGCATGTTTTAAATTTGTTTTACTTTTTATTGAGTTTATTTGTATTTTTTTGTTTGAATATTACTGTACTTGTATCGTATGGGCAGGGTACCTCTTTTGAGCTCTCTCATACAACCTTTATGTATCATTTCTATTTCAATAAAATCAGCCATTGAGCTTTTCAAAAAAAAATAATGATAAAAATAAAACATGCGGCTTGTAATGCTCATGCATAATAGAGGGTAGATAGACCCTAACGGCCTAACCTACCCTCCCCAGCCACCTTGAGAGATATATATAATAAATCAAAACAAATAAAGTGATAAACAATTAATATACTTATAGGGTCATAAATATATTAACAGGATAGATAAATTTCTTGGTTTCCCAATCACTAGCCTCATCCCAACTACTGCACCCCTAATGCTACACGAATTGTAACTCTATTTTGTAATTTTTTGGAAGCCACTTTAGACTAACTTCTAGCCATAGTATATTTGATAATACACATCTCTTTCCTAATGATTGCACATTATGTGTATCTTGTCAATTTTTCCAATGCATCTTATAGCCACAATTATACATGCATAAATAAGTATATTTTTCAATGTTTGTCTTCACTATATGCCACTTTTTCCATCTCTAATAAAATCATAATCTGGATTGCATTTATCAACTTCATCTATCTTATTTCAAACAATCCCTTCAATATTCTATAGGTTCAATATTTGACAAATAGTTGCAAGGGGATAATTTCATTGCTCATTTTAATATACTTTTTTTTGGCTGGAGTTCTAATTGGACTAAATATTACTTTTTAAGTTAGAAAAGTTTGTGGAGAATGATCCTCAATTTATGGATAAAAGTAGAAGGGTTGAATTTGATGACATCCCAACATATTATTCATCCTACAGATTTTTTTACCATAATTCCTCTAAATTTTGGTAATATAATCATCAAGCGCGAAAGGTACAATCAAATATAGTCAGCTTCAATTCTCTTACCAGTTTAGAGGTAACACCTCTACTAGATCGGGTCTAAAATAAAAAATTAAAACTATTTTTTAATTTTCTTCAGAATTAGAGGCTCAAGTGCCTATACTTGCTTGCCTTATGGTGATTTTCTCTTCTACACCTGCAAGCATCACCATGGATCCACCTGTTACTGCAGTATCTCACCTCCCTCCGATTTGTGAATGCAACAAAGATTAGGATGCTCAAAAACCTTATGATTCAAATGAGAGCGCTCACAATATTGACTCTCTAGTAGATAGGAGTTTTCAAATACTATATATTATATGGGACAGGAATAAAAAGAAAAAAATTCATTATGTCTTCACCACACTTCAATCCAAACGACTCTTTTTCTATTTACCATATCCCCAAATATTTTGTATCATAGATTATAATACTATCTTATCCTAAAGATTTGTCTTTTATATCTAGTGAGTCTTGGTAATTGTTTTTAATATACCCTTATCATTTTCAAGTTATAAGATTTTGCTTCAAAACAATGAAATATTTTTAATATCTATTAACCAACATTGAATCCACTTCATCATCTCCTAATGTAACTTCAATAGATTTGACAAATAACTGCTTATAACTTCCATTATAATAGCTAAATCAAATCTATAGCAAAGCATGACATGCATCAGCAAACCAATTGTGAAACTCAATAACCTTTGGCCTTACGGTTTATCACTTCATCAAATTCAATTGAAATGGATAGCCAAGGGATAAATTATAGAATTTGTATGTGATAAATATAATCAGTCTGAGATTAGTTGACCTATCACAACTTCTCAATTGATTTTTTTTTTTCATCTCCCAAATCCTTCATGTTTTTTTTTTCTATAATTGCTCATTATGTGTACTAATCTCACTAATATCTTCTCCTACAATCAACATATAATTCACATATAAGAGCATTATAGTATATACCTTACCAACACTTTTCGGTTTAGCAACATTGATAAGACTAATTTGATACATGGACGTATCAAATTTTCGGTACCACTATGAGGAGCATGTTTTTTAATCAATACACGTTTTTATTCAATTTGCAAACAAGGCTTTCTTCTCTAGGGACTTCAATGCCTTCATGTGCACCATATCCTCCTCAAAGTTTCCACGAAGAAAAGTTTTCTTAACATCTAAATGCACAAGGTGCAAGTTCTATGATGTTACTCTCCTCAGCATTACTCAAATGGTAATAAACTAAACAACAATATAAAATGTCTCATTAAAATCAATACTTTCAGTTTGATATAATCCTTTCATGACAAATCTTTCATTGTTATTTTTATTATCATTATTCTCTTCATTGATCTTGAAAGCTATTTATCAAGGAATGCCCTTTATCATCAGGTAGTTAATATCCAATTGTCATTTTTATATGTGTCCCTTGTCATGGAAGCTCCCACTTATATTCATCAGCATCAGTTAATAATAAACAATAAGAAAAAGGTGAATATCTATGACTCGATTTATCCACTTTAAAGATCTTCTGACTATACCACAAGAATGTTCAACTCAAGATATGTTTCAAAATACATCATCTTTACCATCTTATAACTTGGTGGACATAGCATTCAAACATTGTTAATGTATAACATTATCTTTACCATCTTATAACTTGGTGGACATAGCTTTCAAACATTGTTAAATATTCATGTAATATAATATTATGATCCCTAGTAATCTTCAAATTTTGATCATCCAAAAATCAATAGCCAAAATCAACTCCAAATACAATAAAGAATCACTTAATAGATTCAAGATATATTTAATCTCCACAAATGAAATCCACATGCACATATAAAAGACAACAAAAACTTTTATTTGAGAAAGCCAAGTTTACCTACTTATCGTTCCAAATTTGTAGAAGTAGTTTGCAGAAAAAGAGATCGTTCACCTTTTTATTAATCGATTAGAAGTGCTTATAATTTCAAGCCAAAATGCATTTGGCATTCAACATGTAACATCTTACTTCTAGCTTATTCAATCAAAGTTTTGTTCATGTACTCCCAAATCATATTTTGTTATGGAGTTTTTGGAACTATCCTCTCAACACTGATTTCACTAACAGTGCGCAATTACTTGAGTTCTTTGATATTATACTATCACCCATTATATGATTATAGGCACCTTTTCTTTGCATTATACTTTATTATTTGCTAAATTTTATCCTTTAAAAGAAAGATAGAAATCAAATTTAGTTTTCTTGAATAAAAAAATATCTTCATAGTGGAGTCATGTATAATGGTTATGTAACAATGTAAACCACTAAAGGATTCCACCAAAAATGGTCCTCAAACTCGATGTGTCTAAGCTACAATTTCTAGGTTCAAAGTCCCCTTTATACCTAAGAAAATGAACCTTTTACTTTTGAAAACACAGCCCTCATAAAAACTAGAATCTAAAGACGGCAAGTTTGGAAAATTATAATTTGAATGTAAATTTTTAATTTCTTTCTAAATCATATATCCCAACCTTTCATATCATGTATATAAATTAGTATTTGAGTTTTTTGTTGCTCCAATGTTCCAATATATAAAGTCATACATACGGACCGTTTGGCGCAACTGTGGGGGAGCGGCGCGGCCTGGGGCTGCTTTTTTCGTTCGTTTGGCACGGAGGAGGAGGAGCGGCGAGGGAGGAAATCAGTAAAAAGCGAGCCGCGGGTTATACCCCGTGGCTGGCTTTCGCGTGTGCCTTTTTAGCTTGCTGCCACGATCCCATCTTGCCCTAACTCCTGCGAAAAGGTTCTCCTCTCTCGTCGACGGTGTCGTTCGCTCCTCCCCGGTCTTCTCCCTCCTCTTT
>NW_018164692.1:441394-452286 GCF_001263595.1 Phalaenopsis equestris
CTTTCCCTTCTTCTCTGGTTGTCTGATTACTCTTCCTCCTCTTCTCTTCGCACGCGGTATGCTTATCTTCTCCTCTCTTCACAGCCGCGAAAAATATGTTTTGATTTCTGTATGCACATCGACTTGTTGGATTTTGTTGGCTTTGGGTTGGATTCGTTTGTATCTATTACAGTGGGGTTGGATTCATTTGGATGTGCAACGACTTGTTGGATTTTCGGTGGCTTTTGGTTTGTGTTTAGCATCTATTACAGTGGCTAAAATTTCTTGTTGGATTAACTAACGTTTTTGTTGGAATTGAATGTATGGGTGGCTTTGGAATTGTCATTGATGGTTATTGTTAACCAGTTTTGATATGTTTTTTTCTTGTTTTCATCTTTTTTCAAATAGTTTTCAGCTTAAAATAATTGACTAATGGATTTTATTTTGCTGCTTTAAAGAAAGATGAGCTCAAGAGTTCCAAGGACATCCAGAAGATTGTTATGCCACTGCGGACTAGAGAAATCCTTTCTGAGATCACGTCAGCCCCATAGCTATGATCGATAGTTTTACAGATGGTCGCGGACTTTCGCAGAAAAATGTGACTTCTTCCGATGGGTTGACGGTCAGGTTGATTCTACTACCAAAAGTGATCACGAATTCATAGCATCATTGAAAAATAATTTAGGACGAGACATGCATCGCCTTCATGTTAAAAATAATATCATCATTATTTTACTTGTAACTTTATTAATTTTTTTTCTTTTTCTTTAACAATTTCAGTACTCATTGTTAAGTGAGTTGTTTATCTGAAATTTGCTTCTGTTTTGAAATGAATTTCTGTTTCTGATGTATCAAATATGTGGTTGTCACAGTTCTGTTTTAAAAATTTTTACTAAACAGGGGCAGAATGGTCATTTTTCTAGAAACAGTAGCCCCACAACTGTTTTTACACAGCTGCAACAAACAGACAGTCAGCTTCCCGGCAGCAGCTCCCCAACAACAGCTTTCTGGGCAGCACAACTGCAGCTGAAAAGCTGAGAAGCTGCAACTGCCCCCAACTGACCCATAGCGTGATACCATGTACTATCACCATAACACCCTTGGTTACCTTCAAATTGCAATTAACGAAAGTCAAGTACTATCTTCTTCATTGACTCCTACAATAGAGATCAAACGCCTCTTTAAGCATGGAATATGCCATACTTGTAAAGCTTTTGCATAATATCAATGGAGTTAAGATTCCTCTTTAATTCATCTACCAACAACAACAACAACAACAACAAAGCCTTAATCACACTACGTGAGGTCGGCTACATGAATCCTTTTTCTCCATTGCGTCCTATTTAGTGTCATATTTTCATTTAGTTATAATAAATTAAGATCATTTTTTATACAATAAGCCCAAGTTTTTCTAGGTCTATTTTTGTCTTTCTTAACATAAGTCGGATCTAAAACATCTACTTTCCTAATTGGATCATCAGATGTTCCTAATTGGATCATCAGTCCTAATTGGATCATCAGATGGTCGACGTTTAATGTGATCAAACCATCCAAGAAGACTATCTCTAATTTTGTCCGTCACTGGAGCTACACCAACCCTATCACGGAGATATTCATTTCGCATTTTGTCTCTAAGTGTAAAGTCACTCATCCACATAATCATTCTCATCTTGGCAACACTTAACTTAGTATTATGCTTCTCTTTAAAAGGCCAACATTCAGCGCCATAGAGCATTGCAGGTCTCACCACCATCTTATAATTTTTTTTCTTTCAGTCTAAGCGGTACTTTTCTATCACACAAAAGGCCCGAAGCATTCCTCCACTTCAACCAACCAACTTGAATTCTACTATTAACATCCACATCTATGTCACCATCGCTTTGAACAACAGACCCGAGATATTTAAATCGTTCACACCTTTTTAATAATTTGATCACCCAAAGTTACACTTCGGTCACTAGAGCTACTACTACTAAAATTACATTTCATGTATTCAGTTTCAATACTACTCAAATGAAGGCCTTTAGACTCCAAAAAACTTTGAACTACTTTATACGCATTATATGCATCAATGTTATTTTCTTTTCCTTTTCTTTTTTTATTTTCATTAAAAGCTGTTTCTCCCCAATCCACATCTAGTCTCATACTAATATATGTTAAAACAATCTTATTAATTCAACTAACATTATAACTGCAATTCCTCCCAAAGTAAGCCCAATAGAATCATGTTACTCCCAGAAATTAATTTCAGTTAGCCAACATTATAACTGCAATTCCTCCCTATGAATTGCTCAATAGAATCATGCTACTTCCAGAGATAAATTTCAGTTAGCAACCCAACTTACAGGCCACGGTAATCTGTAAAATAAATCCGGTAATTTTTATAGAAGCATGTAACCGGTATGAACATACAAGGTTCCCGAGAAAACTCAATCCCTCAGCCTCCCTCCACCCCCACTCAACCATAAAAGAAAATATTCTTTAAACCTAAAAAATATAAATGAATTTGATAAAAAAACAAAGAAATATATATTGCATTATTTAACTTTTATCTGGGAGAAAAAAATTTTATTACACTAAGGGGTTGTCTGATTTGCCATAAATAATAGGCAGTGAAAGGCATATATTTTAAGATAAATAAAACATATTTGAAATGTTTTAGAATTAATTTGGCACGAATACTCAAGTTACACAGTTATCGCTTTGCTATCTTAAATCTTAACATCATCACATACCTTGGTTAATTGCTTCATGGCATACTGTCTCAAGCGAACATCAAAAGATGACAATATCTCATTTGCCTGCATAGAAAGTTAACCCACATTATGCAAGCCAGAGAAATGAATAAAAAATTCGAAACTATGCATTGAGAGAACCTCAATTAGGGTCACGTGAATGTAATCTTTGACATGGGTGTATCTTTCATGAACATCACTAATTATGAAATCACTTAGTTCACCACTAAACTCAACTCCGGTAGGACCACCTCCAATAACAACACAATGTAACAGCCTGCGCTTTTCCTCGTCCGATATACCTATATTACAAAGGTTTGAGCCCGTCATCAGTACTAACTACTTTAAACTTGCACTGCAGTCAAAAAAGTCATATTTCTTGAGCAAACTCATAAAGCAATATAGTATTGCAATGAACATGAAATTAGGATTTTCTGTAAAAGAAAAAATTACAAAAAAATATACTTGAACAAACCTGGATAAGCATATTAAATTCGTTATTAGTGTCAACTTATAAACTATTTAATATGTAAAAGTCATATTTCTGTGTGAAAACTTGATTAATATGTCATTGTAGCTGAATTTTTTTCTTTCAACGGCAACGTAGGAGGTGACAAGGGTCTGTAGTCTCTGTTCCAAGACTGTAGCTTTGACATTACTTGCATTTGCAGGTTGGATTGCTTACGCAAGCAACTTATTTAATCTCATTTCTTCTACATAACTTGTTACAGGTTTCGAGTGCTTTTGATTTTGTTCAAGTTTAACACATCTAATTTTTTATGGTGATTAAAATACAATTATTTGCTGATTTTATGTGGTTCAAATCTCATGCTAATTTAACAAATTTATTCGATGATTTGATTAATGTTCAGGTTCAAATTTTTGTTTTTACTATTTGCATTTGAATAAAGCAAATTGTTGGATTGCTTAGTAATTTGTGATCTGCAAATCCTTAAGACCCCTTTGCATGATTACATACATGATATAATTATATTTGTATTATGAAACCCTAACATCAAATTGGTATCTGATCACTTAGAAGAAGCCTAATTAGTAGGGTAACTTCATAGATCATGAAATAAGTGAAGTTTTAACAAATTTCGCAAAATCAGTTGGCTGAATTCTTGAAAAATAACTTAATTGTGTGATGGCATTAACATGGCAAAAGCACAAATTGACACATTAGAAACTAATTAAATTCATCCATATGAATTTCAAACAGATTTCAATTATTATGATAAACCAATACATTTAAATGTTAATTCTTGTATAGGTTGTTTACATTTAAAGAGAGTAATTTACTTGATTAGTTGATTGGTGTAATTTGTGAATCCTCAAGTTCCTTTTCATGATAAACCAATACATCATAATAGTTGCGTTAAGAAACCCTAAATCTGAAAAAACCTACATCAATAGAGAAAGACATGAAACTGAAAATTTCTTGAGGTTATAATTGCTGCAAAAATGCCACTGTTTACATCAATCATAAAATATGATATTGCTAACAGGCCAATTGAAACAAGGAAAATGAAATAAGATCAGGACAACATGATGCTGATTGAATCGTTACAAAGGTGCTTCATCCATATATAAGCTATTTTAGGGGAAAAAAGGTTATTTTGCAAGAGTATAAGCAGACTTACTTGTCTTTAAGACTACAAAGGCGATATTCCAAAGTTGATGAAGTACATGGACTTATTTATCAATGAATCCACTTACATTTCATGACAAAAAAACTAAATACTTATTAAATAAATGATATATACCTTAGAAAAAATATATATCAATAGCTATATAAAAAACTATATCAAAAATATAACAAGATTCACATAAATGCATTAATTGTCAAAAAGCTTGTGGCGAGATGGTAATCAAAGTTAAGGTTTTTGCAGGTTGTAGCATTATGGTGCTTAAAATTAAGATCAAATTAAGACACACAAGTGTCTCAAAAGTTACAAATTAATGAAACTCTCAAAAGGTATACTATCACCTAGCACATTCAGTAAGCACATTAACCAAAACAAATCAATATTTTTAAAATGAATTAATAATATGTTCAATTATTTATCTTCCCTTGAAAAGCATGCATCCCCCGGATGCCACAATATCATATTAAAAAGCAAAAATATTTATAATAACAAACCAGGAACATCAGACAGCATCAGATTTAATAGCAGCTTTCTGCGGATCTCCTGCGCATGGTGCACTTCACGAAGAAAAATTGCATGTTCCTTCACACCATGAATGCCAAAGGTTGAAGCTTCTGCACCCAAAGCAATGACCAGCTTGTCATATGACACCTGAAACTTCCATGGCTCCAAAGGAGCAGAGTTGGTGCTATCTGTAACAGTCTCACATTGCACCTTGAAGAGCGTACACAAAATAAGAACAAAAAAAAAGACAGATTTAGCCAAAAAAGTTTGCATACTTTTCCACCAAGCTTAGATAATAAAACGCAAAATGGTAGGTACAATTATTCTCTACATCACAATTGACAAGTTGGTTTTCGGCTTCTTTCTTCAAAAGTATCTGATTGTAGTATTAAAAAGAGCACAAATCTTTTGTCCACTTTTTTAATCCGACCAACTAATGTTAGAAAAATGCCTCTATCGTTCTTCAGAACTAAGAGCAGGCCACTCATCCCAATCAAATAATCAAATTCAGACAGAATATCATCATTTCATTAGGAAAGATGGATTGGTTTTTGCCAGTAAATATAGCTAACTTTCCCTTTAGGGTTACGTTAATTCAGTCCAGAGTAAATTAGCCATAGTTGCATTTCTGCTACAATTGCATAAAAGCCATTTTACCTATTCCGCATGGCCAAACATTGACAAATCAAATTAGTCTAGGTATTATTTCTATTTTGATTACGAATAAACCACTGTGAACTATTTGGCGTGATCAATTTTTTGCACAAGTAGAATTCCTCTTCCACTTAACTTGGTTAACAAAGCAAAAATATATATATATATATATAGAGAGAGAGAGAGATCAGTTATTTTGACATTCTATATCTAAATCTAGCTTTAAAAAACCTCTAGTTGTCCATATAGAATAACAAATAGTTCATTTAAAAATAACGAGAATGTTATGATCTTCCATTAGTTAAACCCGAGCAAGGGAAACTAAGGATATCCAACTAGTTCATCAATTTTCTAGGGTTCCTGTCATTCTAAATTATCTAGAAAGCACCCTGTCCAGAAAAGAAAAAAGGAAGAGGAGAATGAGTCAATAACTGCTCGGACAGCAAGATATCAAATGTGGATTAGGATCTTTCTTTTTGTCATCACGTTAACCGTCAGATAACAAGATATCAAATGTCAGCATATCTACTAATTTTTAAACTGATTCTTTCTAGTCAGTTTTATGTAGAACTTAAGAGTGATTTAGGTAAAATCCAGGCAAATGAAAATTTCTGGGAATATGAACCCCATTGGTTGCTAAGGCTTATGAATTCCATTGGTTATGAAATCTTGTATTCATAATATCTGGGTGATTTAATTAGAATCAGTAAATCCTTTTAGTTTCAAAGTTAAGGCATTTATTGATTGTGCTAATATTTTGGTGCGCTCCGCTGCTACCCTGTGCCTTCTTCCTCCTCTTGTCGCTAGTTACTAGTTTCATCTTCCTTCTTCCTCATCCCATCATGAGAGCCTTCCCCACTTTAGTCATCATCATCTAATATGTTATTCCCGCTTCTCTCATAACATTGTGGCACGCATACTCCACTTGACAATGAGATCGCTATTCTCTAAACTCATTAGCCACTTTTCCACTTATGGCAAGTTTGCAGTGGTAATTTTTCTTCTCTTCTTCCCCTATTGTCATTGACAATGTAAATTATTATGTGATGTTGAGATCTGTCTTCCCCAATTTTTTTCTCTCTATGTAGTGTCATCCATATTTAGACACATTTATCCCTTGATCGACCTAACTGTCTCATCACTGGGCTCCTAATTTTGGGTCATTTTTTCAATAGGATCATGAACTATTTGGATATTAAAATTTCTATAAAAAAAATGATCTTTGAGGGAACTAATCTATGCATACAAAAAAAATGCAATTTGCTTTATTTGTGTATGTTTCCAATGATATATATATTAATTTCCTTACAAAAATTTTAGTAAAAGTGATTCGTTCTCATTCTTGTAAAACGACAGCTAAATCATCTGTTTTTTGAAAAAGAAAAGTATTGATATAATTTCATGAAAAAGTTCTTTGGATCGGTAAACAATCTTGTGATTTATCAAAATACACCGTTTATATATTTAAAAGTTATACTTCTGTGGATTTCATAAGAATATTGTTGTATTTTAATGAGAATTTCATAAGGGTGTTTATGCCCACTAGTGATTGTCGTGGAGTCTCTTCTCTCCTCCCATCCCTATTATTCAACTATCCCTTGTTTGGTATTATCAGTGTGATCAATTATACATTCAAATGGATTTTGAGAAAAGATTTTAGAAGTGCTACTTAGGCCTCCAAATTGATAACCTCCAGCATGAATAAGTTGAATTGCGTTATTTGCACAAAAACCCCAGTGGTGCTAAAGAAGAATGAATATGATTAAATCAATAAGAAACTCAAAACAAAAAAGCATATCAAATAACATTTTAAATATATTAATAAATCATATAACATAATATTGTAAATATATTAAAAAGGACCATAGTTTTAAGCCATTTAGCATGTATCACAACGTTGAGTGATATGACTTCAATTAAAAGATTAATGATATGCATACTACAGTTGTTACTTGTGTTCTAACAGGAGAGTTGATCAAGTAATTTCCTATTTCAATTGGATTACATCAAAGATCGGCTTTAAGTCAATATCCTTTTTTCTTTAGTTATGGATGCTCTTACTGGATATTTATAGGACTTACCTTGGTGTAAGTTTTTCACTGATGATATCATTCTTGTGGATAAGACTAGAGAAAGAGTTCAGGAAAACTTGAATTATGGAGGTCTATATTGGAGTCTAAAGGCCTTCATTTGAGTAGATCTAAAACTGAATACATGAAATATTTTTTAGAAGTAGTAGATCTAGTAGCTGAGTTTTAACTATGGGTGATCAAATCATTAAAATGTGTGAACGTTGTTGATATCTCGAGTTTATTGTTCAAATTGATAGTGATATAGATGGGGATGTTATTAGTAGAATTCACGTTGGTTGATTGAAGTGGAGGAAAGCATCGTGTCTATCGTGTGATAGGAAAGAACCACTTAAACTTGAGAAAATATAAGATGGTGGTGAGACCTGTAATGCGTTATGACGTAGATGTTGGCCTTTAAAAGAAAAGCATAAAATTAGGTTAAGTGTTGCTATTATGAGAAGTTTAGGTGGATGAGTGGCTTGACACCTAACAAAATGTGAAAGGAATGTATCTATTAAAGAGTCGGTGTAGCTCCAGTGGTAGACAATATTAGAGAGAATCGTCTTAGCCGCTTTGGTCATATTAAACGTCAACGATCTGATGATCTTATTAGAAGAGTTGATGTTTTAGATTCAACTTATGTTAAGAAAGTAAGAGATAGACCTAATAAAACTTGGACATATTGTATTAAAAATAATCTTAATTTATTAGACTTAAATGAAAATATGACACTCAATAGGACACAATAGAGAAAAAGGGCTCATATAGCTGACCCCGCTTACTGGGATAAAGGCTTGTTGTTATTGTTGTCGTTGTTGTTGATGTAGAGTAAACATAAGTCAAGAAATACAAATTTTTAGTTTTCCTTGAAACCTTACTTATTGAGTATTGGTAAACCTTGTTTTTGTCATCCTTGAAATAAAGATACTCCATTGTAGTTGTGATAACTCACTTCAATGCCTGAAAGCATAATTCAAAATTGTCTATCAATTGACTAACATAAGTGAGTGGGGTTGGGATGAAGCCCCATGTAACCCCTAATGCATGCATAAAAGAGTCACACTGTAAAATGTAATGGAAACCATCTAACTAGGTTGTCAATTTAGTATGTGTCTAGTAAGTAAAAGAGTATACCAAATTGCACGAAAGAGCTTCCTTAGCTAATTAGAGAGAGAGGGATATGACTAGCACTTGGAAGATATCATTTATCTAACTTTGATTATTCAATTGCAAATAGTAGTGTAACCTTTTAAAGATATTGATACTCGCAAAGAATATCTTAAAAGTGATTCTTATGAATATTATATCACTCGAAAGATGTATAACCATAGCCATGCCTAGCACTGAACAACAGTGGAAGAAACTTTCAATATGTAGAAAAAAATGATTTTAAGTGTTCACCCATATTTGATAATTTTCTTTGATTGATCAATCTGATGTTGTCCTTGATCACACACTCCTTCACAATATCATTAATCATTACTATGGACATAATATATGTTTCTAAAATATCCTAAACTAAGATACAACAAATAAAAACTTAGGCAAGGTTAATCAAGGTTTAAACACCCCACTATACATGCAATAATTGAGGAGCAATTTCCAGGAGAGGCGCAAATTCATATGATGACAACAAAATTAGGGAGCATGACTAAGATGATTATTGGATAGCATGAATAGACTTCTCGTAAATTTTTTTACTTCCAATAATATTTTCTTATCCTCAAGAAATTCGATAGAATCAATGTTTCTCTTAATAGGAAACAACTTTTCATCTACAATTGTCAACTGAGTTTGCCTTCAAATTTATTTCATGTATGTGTATCATGCATTATTCAACTTATACTCTTCTATTTTATGTTATTGACCAGTCCTAATGTAAATCTACATCTAATCATCATTTCTTCTTATCATTCTTGTTATCTTTTCTAGTATAGATGCCATATCATCTTGTGTTTATAAAGCAACACCCTGGAGTATATGAACTTGGGAAGAATATTATGTAGGTTTGAATGACTTCAGCAGCTCATTGTAAGGCCATGCAGGCACTAGTAAGGAGGGTGATGTAGGCATGTCTAGAGTGATGCAATTAATGCCACTACAGAAGATATTTTTGTTTACATAGTTGTTAGGATACCTGACAAGCTTTTTTATTTAAAAAATCACCTTGAACGTTGATATTTTGATGCTTACTAAGACATAAGCTTTGCACTTTCTTCTACTTTGTGCTTTTGTCGCATCGGGCAACTTGTTTGATATTATATGATTTGTTAACATTAAACATAACGCTTTATGCTTCTTAATGATTTTTTTATTAAAAACTATTTAGATTTTGTGATTTTATCATAACTAGTGATGGTAAAGGCATTTGACGCTCCAAGACGACATGGCTATCTAATACCTGAGGCACTAGGTATTATTAAGTGCTTTTCAAAACAAAATAAGATATTAATAAATTTACTCTATTTAACTATAAGAAATATTTTTACATAGTACAATATTTTTACATAGTACAATATGATAATCTTCACAAATAACATAATAAAATCTAATCACTCAAAAAAAATAAGTTCAAATTTAATGCCATTTTAAATACCAAATCCTTATTAGATAGATTAGCTAAAAAATATGCTTCAATTTTAAAGAAAGCAAATAAAAAAAATGATTGTGACTTCCATAACATAAGCTCAATCTATTTTGCATTACTATCCATTCATCTTCTTCGTCACACATACTCTCTTCACCATTATTAGTTTTATAGTAGAACATTTCTTTCTATGATTGTATTTGCTTTTAAAAAAAAAAGCATCATAGAAGAGGCTCCCATGCGACTAGGGTCTTGCACAAAAACACACATCTCGGCAACATTTAAACCTGACCAATCTATAAGTAGTGTGTTCCTTGAGTGCAAAATTTAATTTTTCAATCATATGATTTGAAACGATTTTCTCCAATTTCCTCCATTAATAAAAATACCACTCCCTTTAGATTTCACGATTCTATTATGAAATATATTATATTGAAGCCAATTAGACTCGGGATCTATATTAATTTTCACAATCTTATGAAAAAAGTCACTCTTTACTTTTTCCATCGAGATAACTAAAATGTGCATTAATACCCCATCTTTCGGTCATATATATATATATATATCGACGGGCGGACCCCCCTTCCAGAAAGGTGCGCAATTCGATCATACGCAGAGATTGAACTCCCGACCCGAGAGACTTACACCAAAGGCCGCAACTAATAAGTCAGGCTAAAGCACACAGTCAAATATAATATATATATATATATAT
>NW_018164692.1:452361-471510 GCF_001263595.1 Phalaenopsis equestris
TATATATATATATATATATATCCTACAGTCCTATTGTAATCATGTCAATACAAAATTTTCTTTTTCTTTCCTTCCAACGCTTATACTATAATCCAAACACTAAATCAAGTAACAACATTGAAAGAATTAACCAAGGTTTAGGGTCTGTTTGGGGCAACTTATTTGGTGCGGTGACGTTTTGAAAACACACCTGACCTGTTTGGGTAAACTGCGTTTTGGCAGCTTATGCATTTTCAAAACGTTGAAAACAATATTTTCACACCGCACCTATCTAAGTTCAGTGACAACTTTTTAGCTGCGGTCTGACTTTTCCAAAAAAAAATAAATTTTGTAATAATCACCGCACCTAGTTTATCAGCTAATTATTTTTAATCGGCTTATCAGCAGATTATTCAATAAGTTGCAACTGCCCCAAACAAACCCTTAGACAAATTTACAAATGGCATGCCAAACAAACACCCTAAAGGGTTGCTTGATAGCATATTTATAATAGGATTTAACCATGGATTTAACTTAAATCCAGCCAAACATAAAAAAAAATAAAAAAAAATCCAACGCTTTGTTAAATCGAATTTCATCACCACTTTTTTCTAGCATTCCGTCACATTTTTGTCACCTGTTCCGCATCAATTCGATCGTGAAATGGATTTATTCCATCGTCACGCGAATCTTTTGATTAATTCAGATTTATTGGATTACATAAATCCTATTTAACGTAAATCGGAACTGCATTCAAACACCGCCTAAGGATTTACAAAGTTCAATAGTTCATGATTTACTAAATCCTACTTCACTTAAATCATTCTTGCTCTCACACAAGAGAACATTACGTTCTGGACGATGACTTGGATTGCACCATGCAGTCATCCCGACATAATATTTTTTCCACTCATACAGATGCCCCTACAAACATCAGAACATCAGCTAACAGATGCAACTAAGCAAAACAGCCCCTAAAGATTCGTTCCCCTTCATAAAACGACAAGCTTAAAAAGTTTAAAAAAAGGGAAAAACACAAAACAAATCAAACACATACTCACCGTGTGCGATTCAGGGTCCACCGCCGCGCATCGCGCGAGAAAAAAATACGATCCGGGGGCACGGGATATTGCAGGCTGGATCCGACCAATGGGCTCCGCAACGGATCGAAACTCTAGGGTTCCGACGCAGGTAGACGCAAGCAGCGGGGTGAATACCATGTGATTCCTCGGTGATACACAGACGACATCATAAATATTCGTGTCAATACTCTTCATCAAACGACATCCCGCCCACCCAGATCCCAGCACCACCACTCGCGGCTTCTCCTTCCCCGGAATCGTCGGGCCCAGGCCGGCAAATTCTCCGGTGACAACCGAAGATGGCGGAGCCGCGGCGGCGGCGGCGGAGGTGGAGAAGAAGACTGGCGGGTGGTAGAATGGCAATTTGTTTGAGGGCCGAGAAAAGCGACCTAGGGCTCGGAGCCAAGCCATAAAGACAGACTTCTCTCTCTCTCTCTCTCTCTCTATTGATTTCTCCTTGATTTCTCTATCTTTAGCTCTGAGGTGAGTTTTGGACGCTCAGTGCGGCGGAGACAACTGGAAGACAGAAAGAAAAAAATCCATTAAATTCCTTTCCCAGCATTCATTTAAGATTAATGAATGATGATACGAACCTCTAGAACGAATCGTTCGAATTCTTCTGTAGATTCCAGAAAGTCGGAACGGCGTGGCATTTCCGTTATCCTATGCGATGGTGCAGGATGAATACGAGTATAACGAGTGGATTGTAGGTAATCGTAAAGCAAATCTGATGGTTATAAAAACACAATACTAGATTCAGTCGAGTAAGTGCAGGTTAGGGTTTTTATAAAAGGTGTCCAAATGGTGTGCCAGTATGAACACTCCCATTATTTGGGAGTAGGTAGGAAAGTGACAAAAGTTTCTTCGCCATTTCCGTTTCTGCTTAAAAAGTCGTTTTTTTAGTATAAAATATGGAAGGTTAGGCTTCAAAGATTAATTAGTCATGGCTGGCATGTTTCTTTTTTTTTTCATTATTATTATTATTATTATTATTTATTGTGTGATAAAAATATAATGTGCTCCAAATTTAATAGTTTCGGACAAAGAAAATGATCTCGCCTGAAAATAGGCGGCAACTTATACGTCGCGAACAAAATTTCATCATCTGAAGTGTATGCATGACACAAATTTTGAGGCGATTTTTTTAGTAATAAACATTAAAGCTTTAATTAAGAGTAAATCAGAGCTCTGATTTCAGTAAACTTACAATCAAACTGACTGGTTCGACGAGATGGACCTAATGATATCAAAATTGGTCAAATCCAAGTCGAATCAAACTCAGATCAAGCCATTAAACTATAAATAGAAGTTTATGGATACATTTGAAAGGTCAAATGAATGTTGAATCTAACGAGTTCATAATCGAATCAAGCATCTCAGTGAGACGAATCTAACGAGTGCAAGATCGTTGAATTTTGATATTGTTAAGGCACTCAAATGTTCATCAAACACAGTCTGATTGAGGGAAGCTATTTGAGTCATCTGATTAAAATGCTTCATATTATTGCATTAATTGCGCCTGAAAGTTTATAAGTAGAGTTATATCCCCTCTCATGGAGTGGGGAACATGAGGCTTGAGAAAGAGCTTAAAGCTTTGAGAATGAGTTGTAGTCCAGCACCACTCTTCCCGTCATAGACCGCCGCCAACCGCCTTTGACGCAAACGACCACTGTCGAGCACCACTGACCGCTGACCACTATATACCATCGCTGATTATTGGTTGTCGTCGTCGTCAAGCACCACTGATCGTCTCCTACCGCCGTCAATGACAAATGACCACCACTGACAACCACTTGTCAGTCATCGTTTATCGCTATCGGTTATCGTTCGTTCCTTGCAACAAGTTCATGTGCACATCAGAGTTGTAAATTGGGAAACCTTATAACTTTTTCTTGCCTTTGGGACAAATTGTTGCATCACTAATCACCAAATTCATAGTGCATTTTCGTAATTGAGTCGGGCCCTGTGGTTTTTCTCTTTATGGGTTTTCCACGTAAAAATTTCTAGTGTCACTACTAGTTGTTTTCTCTTTTCTGTGTTGAATTCTCGTGTAATACTAGTACAATAATGTACTACTCTATTGTCACGAATTTTTTAACATGCATCAATTTTACGATGCTAAATCTAAGAACATGAAAACCATCCAAATTTAACATTGTTTAGTGATGACATATGACAGAGTTTATCATCTTAACTCTAAATACAAATTTGATGCAAAAAAAAATTAAATTATGGCTGTAAAAGAGACTTAAATAAATAAAGGGGAAAAATAAGCAGCATAGCCTAGTTAAATATTTATTTATATATATAAGATATATGTTATTTTCGTTCATTAATTAGAAAGTATGGGGTTAAATTGTATAGAACACAAGCTTAACCTCCCTTTGCTGCAAACAAAAATAAATGATGAAAATCATGGAAGACGAATATGATAGTCATGAATCTAACAATATTTGGTGGATATCAACGTAATTAATACATAGTAATAGTGAGATGTAATTATCAAGTAATGATTATCATAAAATGATGGTCGAACAAAAGTAACCAAGAAATAACAATAAGGCGAATACATTCAAAATATAATAGCTAATGGCAACAGATGTGTGACATTATTTCTGTGAATACGATCATTTATAGTGATCATTGACATTAAGGATTTGGCTGAGCTCTAAACTTTGTAAGAGTTTCAAAACATTTGTAATTTTAACTGAAATTTTATAATTATTTTATGATAACACTTTAGGGATCCTGACAGTGCCTTCAACTTCTTGGGAGCGCTCACGAATGACCACAAATTGATACCCTCATTGCCTCGACATCAACTGACCAAGAATCTCACCTTCTTGTCCTTATTTTTTTCTCAAATCCCACAACCTGGAACTTGGAACCTACTGAGAACACTACGCAACCATCCCAACTAACCTTGAAATTGAACAAGTAAGCAAAGAAGTTGGTCCACCACGAGACAGCCAACCACTGGAGGAAGACGACAAATGTTTTCATTATAACAAAGATGGAATTTGACATCGCCTGCTTGGGGATGACACTGTAGCAACTGAGAATCACCTTTAGTTCTCAACAAGTAGGCAATATTAGCCCATACTTAAACTGGTCCCAGTAAGAGACCAGGTTATTGCTATAGACATCGGTAGCTTGGTCACTATTCCTAACCACCCACAAGAATATTGAATAGCCATATACACATGACTTTTGGAGATACTCCACTTGGTCTGCCGACAGGGTCGACACTTCTTTAGCCAGAGTGATGTTGAATAGTTCTTGGGAATATTTGGGTGCCATGGAAATCGAGAAAGAAAGAAGCACTCAAAAGAAAGAACCAACAAAGATAACTAAATAAAACAGAACAATCGTGCAAGGGTTTTCTACGCCATCAACCCATTTATAGAGAACAGAAGGAAGTCAAACCATCACAAGGGTAGTGACATCATCTTTTACAAGGGTGACGACATCATTTTCCACACAAAACTGTGGAAAGGGAGTCAATTAAACTCATAAATCAAGACAAAAAAATTTTTAATTTGTATTTCATAATAATAAAATTTACATCAGCTGCTCAACAACTACAAAAAAAAAATACATTACAAAAATATCGACAATTGTTTCAGTGGAAACAAACCTCAATGAAACAACCGCTTCTTCAAAATTTTGCCTCATAATTGAAACTTATATACTCTATCTATTTTAGCTTGTGCGCGGGCTATCAAAAAATCCTCATGGACGACCAGAAACTCTGCTTTAAGAGCTGCAACTTCTTCGTAGACAACAATTTTTTGAGCATAGAGGACAACTACATCTTTCTCCAGCTTTTCCAACTTATTTCTTGGTTCAATTAGCAGGTGCTTCTTCAGGGTTTGAGGAAATCTGGCCACCCAAATGAATAAATCTTCTATTTCATGTATCCCGTTTTCTCTCGAGCCAGGAGATTATGTTATTCCAGCCAACGCCCTTTGTGCTTCCTCTAGGGACCCAGACAAACACTCTCAGCCTCAGCTTAGCACAAAACACCTTTAACGAACCCTCAATTCAACAAAACCTTGGAGACTAGATAAGCACCCACCTCCGTCAAAGGAGTCGACGGTCACCACCGAATGACCAGGTTGTTTGGATAGAAAAATAATATGAAGCATGATTAAGAGAAGAAGAAAATTCACATAGAAAACACAGTTCATATCCGTGATTTTGTCTCAATTTGAAGTTGTAAAAGAGAACATTTCCTCAACAATCCTCTGTCCCTCAGTTGACAAAGAGAGGTTGAGGCACCGTGCATGTTGACGACACCGAGGAATCAACAAATTCTCACACTATTCCGTCAACAACACCATGTGGTGCCTCGTGCGAGTCCAAAGCACCAACAATTTCTTGCTTTGCTCTCCCAGCTAGTATCACTGGGGTCTGGGTAGGAGATGACTAACCAGCTAACCGTTCTTTCAGGTGACCACCTTCCTCCACCCGGGACACTTCTCCGAAGCGATCTTTCTTCTAGTTGTCTCTCTCTCTCTCTCCCTCTCTATCTCTCTCTCTCTCTCTCTCTCTCTCTCTCTCTCTCTCTCTCTCGTGGCTTTCCTTCGCATACTCCTCACCCAGGAGATCAAGGAGCGAGTCTAACAATCCCACATGATCCTCTAGATCCGGTCTCTTTCTTTTTTTCACCAACATCTTCTGCTCCCGATCACCATTCGGGTAGGGTTCTAGTCTCCCGCCTTATATTCTCAAAAGCTCTTCGGTAGGCAGCTTTGTTGTCTTGTCGGGTTTAGAAGATGGCTCATTCACCATGTTGGTGATCATAATGTAGTAAATCAAGTGAGGAAAAATAGAAGAAAAATATGAAAAGCGCCCCCCCCCCCCCCCCACCCACCCACAATATGTTTTTATAGGAATCGTGCGTACGAAATTCAAGGGGAGTTCAATTATTATATTATTAAGTGATCATAAATACCGTTCATTTTCTTAAATTAAATTTTCTTGTTCTTATCACAATATAACTTTCAAAAAATGAGATAATCAAGGAACTAAACACAAAAATGTGTCAGCATTAATCATTAGGCAATCCAACAACATATGAAAAAATGACATGAGAAAGCTGGACCCACTAGAAAGTAACCCAACAACCAAGAAAAACTGATCGTAGGATGCTTTGCCCAATGAGTTTAGTTTACTCAGCCAATAAGTATTCTTTGAACGAGAGTTGAGGATTGATGACCGGTCTGACGCATCCAACCGACTAATATCAACCGAACAGATCAGTCTATCTGATAGTTCTCAGAAATGCAGCCGATTTCCCTTACTTGAAGGGTTAATCGACCGACAACCCCCATTCAATAAGTTAATCAGTGACACTAATAATTTCACCTCTTTGGCTCCAATCAATCGAGCGAAAGAATAACAAGGTTTTGTGCTCACATGGTTATAATTCCTAGAATGACATTTACAACCATCATTAAATCAAGGTTAGAGATGTATTTTTTCTTCATTGTATTCCCTCTCCTATAAATAGAGAAGTATTTTCATGTAATAGTGCTTTTGGCTCTTCCCCCTCTCGATGTGCCAAAAATATTTAATTATATAAAAATTGTCATAAGAGACCAAGAATATCTCAGTTTCATCCCAAAGGGTAAGTCGTTGTGCACTTCTCTCCCCTCTCTCTCCCTCTCTCTCTTTCTCTCATCTTCTCTTGGTTCAAACACTCTAATCCTTTCGGTGTGTCTCATGAACAAATTAAGATTCAACAATATATGAATCCAACTAAATATTTATTCAAATTAAGTTTATATATAGATTTATCTTTTATTGATAAAATAGTTTAAAAAAAAAAAATTAAAATAACTCTATATTGTTTGCTCATAATTCTTTTGGATACATACACACCATATAATTCTTTGTTATTTATCTATTTAACGTCTATATTTTTATGTTTGCAAGTGTAACATTTAAATTCTAGAAAATATCATTATTATTTAATTTTAAAAAGTAAAATGCACATTGTCATACATAATTTAACCATACCAAAACATTTAAAATGTATATATGAAATTTTATTTAGTACAGACATAAATATGTACAAATTGTGTGATATGTATGTAATTTTTTCAGAATATTCTTTGTAAGAAATTCTTACAAAAAAATTAGTGGTGAATTTCGATCCTCAAGCTGTGCATCAAACTGGAACGCACGATCGTAGAGACGCGTGGATGGTTCCGATTCCATCCATTTCATGCTTCACGATATCCACCTGTGCTCCACGCGCCATCTTCCTCTTCCTTTCTCTTCCTTTCTCTCTGCTCTCTCACCCTCGCTCCGGGCGTTGCTCCCTCATGGCTTCCTCCGCCCCCTTTCTCCCAGGCCAACCCCTTCTCAACCGATCCCACTCTAATTCCCCGTTAGTTTTAGGGTTAGGGTTCCCCAACCGAACCATGGGCCTTTCATCCTATCGCCGCCCTTCACAATCCCTTCTTCGCCTTCGAGCCGAAGCTTCCCCTGGTGCTGGCACCATGGAGACATCGCAGGATTCCTCAACTGATCCCGTCCAGCGATTTCTCAAGCGAGATTACAAGTGGGGCTTCGTCTCGGACTTTGAGTCCACGTCAATCCCTAAAGGCCTCTCCGAAGCCACCGTCCGCGCCATCTCCGCCCGCAAAGGCGAACCCGCTTGGATGCTGCAATTCCGCTTAGATGCCCTCCGGAGATTTCTCTCGATGGTCGAACCTCGTTGGTCTGAAAACGTTTACCCCCCAATTGACTTTCAGTCCATCTGCTATTTCTCAGAGCCGAAGCTTAAGCCCAAACTTAATAGCCTTGATGAGGTCGATCCTAAACTCCTCGAAACTTTTGAGCGCCTCGGAGTCCCACTTAACGAGCAGAAACGCCTCGCAAATGTCGCGGTTGATGCCGTCATCGACTCCACTTCAATTGCAACTACACATAGAGAAACCCTAGCTAAGGCCGGGGTTATCTTCTGCTCCATCTCTGACGCAATCAAGGAGTACCCGGATCTTGTACGGCGATATCTCGGGAAGGTCGTGCCGATGGGCGATAACTATTATGCCGCCCTCAATTGTGCTGTTTTCAGTGATGGGTCCTTCTGTTATATACCAAAAGATACTGTTTCTCCTATGGAGATCTCGACGTACTTCCGGATTAATGATAGGGATACAGGTCAGTTTGAGCGGACTCTGATAATAGCCGATGAGAGGAGCTACGTGAGCTATCTTGAAGGCTGCACTGCTCCCTCCTATGATAAGAACCAGCTTCATGCTGCGGTGGTGGAGCTCTACTGTGCTGAAGGTGCTGAGATTAAGTATTCGACAGTGCAGAATTGGTATGCTGGAGATGAAGAGGGGAAAGGAGGGATTTACAATTTTGTGACAAAGAGGGGAATTTGTGCTGGTAATAAGTCGAAAATATCTTGGACACAGGTGGAGACAGGTTCGGCAATCACGTGGAAGTATCCAAGCGTGGTTCTGAAGGGGAATGACACTGTGGGGGAATTCTATTCAGTTGCACTAACAAAAGATTATCAGCAGGCTGACACTGGGACAAAGATGATCCATATTGGGAAAAATTCAAAAAGTAGGATTGTTTCAAAGGGAATATCAGCAGGAAAAGTCGAGGAATTGCTACAGGGGACTTGTGCAAGTTGGGCCAGGCGCTGAGAATTCTCGAAATTTTTCTCAGTGTGATTCTATGCTGATTGGTGACACTGCAGCTGCCATTACATATCCGTACATACAGGTAGTTTTCTAAAAGGCTTCATGATTGTTTTTTTTTTATTTTTTTACTTTTTGGCAAATAGGAAGATGACCAGTCAAGATCAGAATTGTCAGTTGTAGGGTGAAATTAAGAGTTAAAATTGATTAAGGTTCGGCTCAATCAAGGAAACTTGTGGCTTTTTTGTTCCCTGAAAATTTTCGTAGGTAAAATTGATGCCAAGTACTTTTTTTTGTGCTTCTCTACCATAAAAATTACATGGAAAATAAGAATATTGTTTTTCATAAAAAAATGAACAAATGCAGTTGTACCTAGACTTAAGATTGGTAGAAGTTATGATACATTTTACAAATAAAGTGGTCCTTTTATGCAACTGACTTATGATAAGGTCACTTGGTCTTTTAGCATCAAAGCTATGAATTTCAAAGTTTTGGTATTGGAAAATAAAAACATGTATTACAAAACTGTGCATCATTGTTCTGCATTCCTGAAGAGTCTTGTTGTATGTTATTTTTGTCAGTTTTTGTTTTTTGGGTGGTTGTGTAGAAGATCATTACTTATAGGTGCACTTAACAACTAAGTATTTTTGTTTTGAAATGCATGCTCTAGGAAATAAGAAGTTAATTGATGTGATAGAAAATGATTTAGGAATAACGGTTTAATTAGGAACCAGGCAGTAAAGAGTTGATTTTCTTATAAATATGCTAGTAACAATTATTTGACCACGCAAAATGTCATAATGACATCTTTCATAGTTTATTATTGGGATCTTTAAAGAAAACTATGCAAACAATTGATTGCTCTAACTTTTATAATAACATTCAATGATAAGAGTGACAAGAAGTCTATGCCAGGGGTTCTAAAAAAAGAAGATTTGCTTGCATTTTACACAATTCCTATTTATTTGCATATCTAACACCTAAACTTGATATTTACATTTATACTACTTTGCTTATGCATGAAAATCTATATTTCACTTTTTATTAGTTCATGATAGTGGCATTTTTTATGTGATATAAAAGAGCTGTGTTATAAATATAAAAATAAAAGTTTGTGTATTAGATATGTAAATTCATAAGAATTGTGTGGTATATATGTGATTGCCCCAAAAAAATTATGCTTTATAAAGTTTAAACTTTTGATTTATCTATTTTGGTTTAGAAAACTCATTGATATTATAGCCATAAATATCAAATTAAATGTTGTGGTGTAATCACTTGTTTAGATGAACTAGTTTATCGCTGTATACTTTGTGCTAATAGGGTGGCTCAAAATGGTTGAGGTTTACAATTTTCTGTCGGCTTTTGAAATCTTTGAGCCTATGGTTTAGCATTAAGATACATAAACTTCTTTTTTATATGTAGTATTTGATGAGCATGTGGAGTTTGCCATTTTCTATTCAAGTTCTCTTCTTAAAACTTCAATTTTAGCAATCACGAGAAGAACTTGAGTTCTAATATTAATATCATAATAAGAATATGGGTATGTGAGGATTTCTTCCAATGATTTAATTAAAATTACGAGTTCATGGAAATTTTATATGGAGAAAAGTTTGTCTAGGCTAGAGAAATCATATAAGACCAACCCCATTTTTATTTGTAGAAGATTAGATATGACATGAATTGGGAGGAATTGGTTGTGTATTTCATCCCAATATTGATTTAGTATTTATACAATAATAGGAGAGCTTCTAATCATAAACATATAAAATTATGGAATAATAATTGTAAAGAAACTATAATAGTCCACTGTCTATGAGTAGACAGAACAATAACTTCAATAATTCATTGATTGATTAGAAGCGGAAGGAATTTCATGAATCATTGAGGTGGCAGCTAAGGAGGAAAGCAAGGCACTGGAAGTCTTTGTGAGAGAGGGTCGTAGCTTGCATAAATCATGCAAATGTTTTACACTCCCCTTCAAATAAATGAAAGGATGTTATCAATTTCAAGTTTCTCTGATACTTCTTACATTCTTTTGTTGAGAATATTAGTAAATTGTTCACTCGATGTAGGTGTTTTTTAGGTGCTTATACTTAGTGGGAGTGATCCAATTTTGCTTCTTTCTTTTAAGAATTTATGAATCAAACACAGTCAGATTAGCTAATTATTTCCATCTTACTATTATGTTAAATAGATTTTTTGCTACTCTCATGTTGGATTTAGATTGCATCTCACAATTCTAAAAGAATCCAAGACCTACGGTATATTGGTACTGTTATTGTTGTTCATCGAGATGAAAATCATGCTTCCGTTCATAGGAAAAAACAAAAAATGAAAGAAATGTGGCAATGTGGACCAATTTGCAATGATCTAGCAATGAAGGATGTAACAATGGAAAATGTTTGCAGCAATGAAGGCTGTAGCCTTACAAAATAATGAAGGCTGCAATTATAGAAAATTAGGGGAAAGGAGAAGCTTGATAATAAAGGCTGTAGCATTACAAAATGCAGTGATGAAGAATGTTGTAATCAAAATACAAGAGAAAGAGACTAGGGTACTCTGATGTCTTGTCAAGAATTTTTAGAAAATTGGCTTATTTTTTCATTCTAACTCTAATTTTTATAAAATCTTAGAAGTGCTTCTAATAGAAAATAATATCAGTGAATAATAAATACAAAATGATAAAACTAATTTGTTCGATCAGTAGATAAAACAATAGTTATAATAGTCCATGAATTGATGAGTAGATGGTCAAGATCTAATGGATCAATGAGGTGGTAGCGGAAGTAGAAGGAAAGAAGGTGGAAGACAGTGAGTGTGGGTACTGATTGTGAAAATTATGCAGACATTTCATAATATCTGTACTTTTGTTTCATAAAGTTGACGTTGCAGTATATATATATATATATATATATAGAAAATTTGAGATCTAATTTACGCAATCCCGCTTCCTAGCTTTTGCAGATTCAAGTAATGTATTTTGCGTGTGTCAGATGAAGGCGGAATAATAGAAGGCACACTTTTATTACCTTGCTGCATCATGGCGTGGGGTACTGTTGACATTGTGTCATTTGTGTGTTCATTCTCATATGAAGCATACACATGCAATTAGTAGATGCAATTTGTCTTTAGTAAATGCAGAACAATATTTGGCAACAATTTCTTATTTTATTAGTTAAACTGGGCTTAAAGCCAGCACAGATGGTCATGACGGCGTAGATGATATTTTGCATGATTTTAGGACTTTATTAAGTAAATTAAAAATAAATTACTTAAACATGGTATAATAATACAAATGCTCTTTTGCATTAAATTTCAATAGTTGACAAATAATGTCAGAGTTGGCAGTTTAATGTCATGATAACCTCTCTCCTTCTCTTCATACATGTATTTAAGCAAAATCATAGAACCAATATTTTTCATCTTAAATGATACATCGGAAGTTGAACTATAAGGCTAACGAATAGTGATTTGATCAAATCCATAAGCCTTATATCAATAAATGTCTCTGTTTAAAGGCAGTCTGAAACTTGAGATTTTTCATACAATTTATATGGTCGGTCTAGATGGCTAGAATCAAGCATTATATGATACAATAAATTTTCTTCACTAACTTTTGCCAGTCAAGTTTGAAATGTTATTTAAATGTTGGGCCTATTACATACATACCACCCAATTCTTATGCATTTACATATCTAACACCTAAACTTGGATTTTTTTACTTCTAAAACCTAAATCTTTCGTATCACATCTGAAGAATCATTATTTAAACTTTTAAAAAGTGAGATAAACCTTTTCATGTATAGGTAAGGCAGCACATACGTAAAAATTAAAGTTTAGGTGTTAGATATGTAAATACATAAGAATTTAGTGGCATGCATGTAAATCTTCGTTTAATGTTTTATCGGAAGGCAATATTGTTGCTTTATATGGCTATTATGGAAAAACATTCAAGTACATCATTGTTGCTACTCTGAAGTTCTGTCTCAAAACAGGTGAAGAATCCATCCGCGCGAATTGAGCATGAAGCAAGCACTTCCAAGATTGGTGAGGATCAGCTATTTTATTTTCAGCAGAGGGGAATCGACCACGAGAAGGCTGTTGCAGCCATGATTGGCGGTTTCTGCAGAGATGTTTTTGATAAGCTCCCATTAGAGTTTGCGTCGGAGGTAAATGCTCTTATGAACCTTAAGTTAGAAGGATCTGTTGGCTGAACCGAACTCGCTTTGAATCTCCCACCCGCGTTAACATAAAAGTCGTGCACTTTGCAATAGGCCCGCTATGTAAATTAACTCCTTTTATTGTAAAATGGTGGAATTATAGCAATATCCAATAGAGAGAGTTTTATTTTAAGAAAGTTGAAACTATACTTTGGTTCATTTTGAAGCCAGCCGCGAAGATTTAAGCATAGTAATGCAGTTGTTTGAATAAGTTGTCCAACATTAACTGCGAATCTTGTAAATTATATGAATGGAAGTGTGCTTGCATTCTTTTGTAATTAATCCTTGGCTGTAGTGAGGGATTCCGTTAGGAGTGGAGATTTTCATTCTTTTCAAGCAGGATCTTGCAGTATAATTTGTGAAGAAGTAGAACTTAGGAGTTCCTAGCGTTTATGTAATAACCTGTTGTTTCTTTCATTTAGATTTGTAGAAGTTACTGGAAGATTCTTATTGTATTACTCATGGTTTTGTTACTGGAGCCTCAGCTTTCTAAAATTCTTTAGATGCATTAAGTATATTCATAAATTTCTAAAAAGAAATGGTCGTCTTAACTGTCAAGTTTCATGACCAATATCTCCAGCTGACACAGTCACATTGGTTGGGCTTAAGTTTATCTACACCTAGTATATGTAGATAAACTAGGTGTGGTGAAGACTATGCATATGGATAATTTTTACATGCTAGTGAAAGCAGATAAAAGTGAACTATACATTGAAATCTTAAACATTGAAACAAACTACACATAAAAATCCTACATATATATATATATATATATATATATAAACTACACATGGTAAATTACAGATGATGATTTCATGTGCAAGTAAGCTATATTTGGAGAAGTGTACACATGAACATTACACATGTAAATAACTTATTTGGGATATGATTTGACAATGGGCATAAAGAGAAAGGAGGTGTGAGTGTGTGTTTTCGGCATAGAGAAGAGGAGGGGAAGGAGGGGGGACATGGATGGGTTTCTACAAAGAGGAGTGGAAACTGGAGAAGCGAGTTGGGATTTGAGTTTTAGGTAATTGGATGGGGGAGAAGGTGGTGTGATTAGGCTAAGGGAAGAGAGAATGAGACCACGATTTTGGCCATGGAGTGGGGGTTGGGATGAGAGGGTGAGGTTAGGGTTTGGCCATGGAGTGGAGGTAGGGAATAGAGGGTTGTAAGCATGCTGAAGACTTGCATATGAAAAGATCGACACATGAAAACCCACATGACAAAAAAAAAAACTACAGGTGGAGATTACATTTTAATGTTACACATGAAACTATGGTCTTCTACTACGATGAAAAAACGAAAGATATGCATATGGAGCCAACGAGATAACTCGTGACTTCAGAAAGGCCACAACATTATCAATCGATGACCATCAATGAGTACCGACTCTATATCAAGAACAACGTTACGAGGGAAAAGTCTCAGGTTGAGTTGCAGCAAGTGATATAATATTTATTTCTTGATCTAATTAATTAGCTAATTATCTAGCCGTTTTATCTAAAGAGAGAGTAATTAATTATTTATTCTAGTGCAAACTCATAATTATTTTATTAATAGAAATGATGATTACAAAAGTAGGCCAAAAGACCAATCAAAAGGG
Source organism: Phalaenopsis equestris (assembly GCF_001263595.1). NCBI lineage: Eukaryota > Viridiplantae > Streptophyta > Magnoliopsida > Asparagales > Orchidaceae > Phalaenopsis > Phalaenopsis equestris. The sequence continues at coordinate 466,916 of NW_018164692.1, forward strand.
AGAAGAGGGAGGTGTATCTGGTCAAAATCATTTTCCTATTTTTGAAAATTTCATTAGTTAAAGATGCTGAATTAATGCATTAATTATCAAGCAATTTGATTCAGTCCAATGTTAACTGCTTTATTTGCGTGATAAGTCTGAGATTTAGCAAATAATTAATTAAATCTACACAATAAAAATAATTCATATGGAACAAATTAAATCAGCTCTAAGCATTTAGTACTGTCATACACTTGTATGATAGTCAGTACTTTATGCGTTAACGCGGACGGCTAGTGAACAACTATTAACAAGGAAGATTGTTTAAGAAAAATGCGGGCAAATCAATTCTGTCGATAAGGAGTAGACAGAAAACTCTCTTGAACGGAGAAAAAATAATGCGTCCAAAGTCCGGATGTAAAGTTATGCCCAAATAACGAATATGATATAACGGGAAGGAGCGGAGCTCGAACCTCTGCTGTATCACGTCTGTCGTTTGGATGCAAGCTTAGTACAAACTCCGAACGTAATATTTTCTCCTTAAACGATGAAGAGGGGGTGAATCCTGCAGCTCAAAATGCAGTCAACAATCAAGAGGTTGTGGAACATGCCGGTCTGATTGATAACTGATGATGGGTGTGGTCCTGCAACTCCGCTTCGATTGATAGCTAATGAAGGAATTCTCTACTCAGCGTGTCGAGCAAACTACAACGAAAAGAAGCACCTAGTGCTAAACAAGTAAATGATCAATCACTACATGACCATGGATGGTGATGTTGAAAATGGACGTAGAGACTAGAGTGACACACTACTTTAACCCAATAGTTGAAAGAAGAAAGATTCCGATGCGACATCGGCTTGATGATGCTGTAGATCTTGGCCGAGCTACTGGAGATGGCCAATTAACACAATGAATAAAGCAGTTAACAAGAAAGAGAAATAGAGAGACAACACAAATGAATAATAAGAACATGCTAAATTTATAAATAACAGGGAGTATAATTGTGAGATTACATTTTCAATTAGAATAATGAGGGCTATTTCAGTATTTTTAATATATGAGACTCGTAATTTTGGGATTCCTATCTACGGGCCATTCCGAGTTGGAGGAGTCTACTGATCAGATTAAACAAAAGAGAAAATGATAGCACTATTTTTTGTGGTATAAAAATTTGAATGATATATATGTAAATTATTAGAAATATTGTTATTTACAAATCAATCAAATATAAAAATTATTGAAAAAATCTCAACCCTTTTTTTATTTTTAAAATTTTTATTGAATTCTGAATGATTCGTCATGAATATTTGGAGTGGTCCGTGCGTAATTATCCTAAATATGAATGTTTAAGAAGTGTGTGGTACGTGTGCAAATGTCCCCAAATACTTAAGCGGAGAAGGGGATGGATGGCGAACAGACCTGCGGCGTCGGAGTCGGAGGCCTTCTCCTTCACGCTGCTGACAAGCATTCGAATCTCTCCTTGCCACTTAAGCTCGGAAGTGCGATTCTTCAGCAACTTCCATGGCGCGAAAAACTCTCTGTTCGCCTTTATCAGAAGAGCGAGGGATCCTATTACCGACTTTAATGAAAGAGCAGGTGAGAGGAGAAAGAGATTCTAATTGCAGAGAAAAACAGAGCAAAGATCGATTCATATCAACATTGGAGGTTCGAATTCGAGTGTTCATCTTGCCCTAGAAGGAAAACAGCACCGCGAGATTTGTTCATCAGAGCAGACATTTGATTTTTTCTGTGAATTTTATCCTCCTAAATCTGAAATGGGCCACGATAACGATCCGTATGTGCTGCATTTGATTCCTAGGGCTTCAAAACCTTTCTCCCAGCAATTTCCAGCAAAATGTTTGTATATTTTTTGATTTTTTTTTAGCATTTCTATACGCCAGGAACATAGATGAAGGCGGAGAGGCGCTCATGGATTCATATGGCGTTCATTCGGATAGGCAGCCCTCCCATTACACCGGAAATCAATTTGACATTGAAAGCGGCCACGAATGGCGTATTGAACCGTCGCCCACACCGGCGCCTGTTGAGAACAAGCTCGGAAAGCAGAGGAAGAGGTTGGTCAAGAAGAGCGCTGCAGAGAGCTTATCCGAGCGTAGCGGGAACCCAGCCGGACAGGCGTTTGGTGGTGATGAATTGAACGATTGGAATGAGGAGGAACCGGTGAATAAAAGAAGGTCGTCTTCAGGAGAGAAAGGGAAGGAGTTGTGCGTAAAGATGAAGAGCAAAGTGTTATCGAAGGAAAGCCAAGTTGGTGCAAAAGCATCCTCTTCCAGATCAAAGGGTTATGGAGTTGGTTCAGCTGATCATGAAATCGATCCTGAGCTGCACGAATTATGGAACAATGTCGCCGGTCATGATTTAGAGGTCTGAGTATTTTTATTTGCTGAAGTGAAAATTTAATGCTAGCTAACTGATTCATCTTTTCTTTTTTGTTTGGGTAATAGTTTGAGTTTGAAAAGAAGATTAGTTTGATTTTATGCAGTTGTCATTGTCCAATTATGACTTTTGGAATTTCATCTTCTGCTCAATGTATTATTAAACTTTTGATTTGGAGTACCTAAAATAGTTATTACTGACCATTTAGATTTTGTTTATAAATATTGCAGAATAGATCAATATTCAACAAGCGCACTAGAAATGAAGACCTGCGGAGTTATGAGGATGAGAGAATTTCTTATAGGTACTAATGCCCTCCTTTTTTTTTGAGTGGCATTGACATACATACCACTCAATTCCTATATATTTATATATCTAACACCTATATTTCACATTTTACATTTATATCACCCAAATCTTTCATATCATATAAAAAATATCATTATTGTAACTCTTAAAAAGTGAAACAAATATTTTCATGCATGGATAAGGCGTCATATATGTATATGTAAAACTTGAAGTTTAGATGTATGTAAATACATAAGAATTGAGGGGTGTGTATGCAAATGTTCCTTCTTTTGTTATAAAGTTAATATACATTTTAGTGATTTATGTATTGATATCATACTTAATTTTTGTGGCTCCATTAATGTTTTATTTAGAAGAACTGCGAACAAATCTCCGAAAAGGATTCATTAGACAATGATATTGATGAATTTTCTCAGTAAATTCCTTTGGATGTTCTCAGTAAGTTCCTTTGGATGCTGCATATGCTTTCATAATATTTTGGTTTATTTTTTCATGTCACCTAATTTTTCGTTGGGTTTAGGAGGAAAAAGTTACATCAGGCTTCTCTTAGAGAATGTGCTTCTCTGCCAGAAACATTACCATTGGATTTTGTTGTGCATCCGCCATCAAAAGTAAATTGGGAAGAAGTACGTGCACGAACTATTAGAGCAGCTATGAAAGCTAAGAAAGATAAGATGCGTCGAAAGGTTCATTTCTTTGCTTCTAACATACATTCTAGAATCTCAATTTTTTGACTGAATTATTTTACTCTTTAAAGTTACAAAATGCTTATTTTTGTTAGAAAAGATACGTGTTAGATTATTAAAATGAATTAATTGATTGAATTAAGTTATTATAATTTTGAAATCTTAATAATCATATCATTCTTTATTGCCTTACTTTTATGAAGCTTTATGATTAAACATGCCTTCTTTTTCAATTATTATAATTAGATGTTCTGAAGATTTTCTAATATTCTTGTTCTATCGGATAATAATTCATTTACATGCTGGTTCATCTTTGACCTTTTTTTTTTTTAATTTTTAGGGCATTTACATAGATACCACTGAATTCCTATTTATTTACGTATCTAACCCCTAAATCTCTTATATCACAGTAAAGATACTACTTTTTAAACTTTTAAAAAATGGAATACATATTTTCATGCACAATTAAGGTGATGTATATGTAGAAATTGAAGTTTAGGTGACATGTAAGAACATAAGAATTGAATCTTCTCCTTTTTTACATTGACAATATTTATCATTTATGTTAATACCTACTCATTTATTTAATTTATTATGTCGATATACTTAAGTTTCCTTGCTTGTTTCACTCTCTTTTTACAGCGTCGACGACCATTTGATCCACTAATTGCTCAAAGGAGGCGTCCTTTGTTTAAAGTGCAATCTTCAGCGTACTAAAGAACCAAGTTTAAAAATGAGCTTTTATATTTGAAGATTTACACTTGATTGTTATACACACACACAAATGTTGACTTAGGATCATCTCTGAGGATTTTTTGGAGATCAATCTTTTTTTCCAAAATAATTTTTATATGTTTTTTTTCTCTAAAAATAATTAAGACTTTTTTAAAAACATTCAAAATATTTTTTAAATGCTTCAAGTTTTTTCAATAAAAATTTTATTTTATTTTATCAAATATATTTAATTTTAAATTAAAATATAAACATAATAAAATAGAAAAAAATAAAATAAAAATGATCCCAAATAATCTTTTAATAATTAAGAAGTATTCCTCCTACAAAAAAAGTTAAAATCTGGATCCATGAGAGCCAGTTTTTTCATGGTTTCTTAGTTTTTCTATTTGTATCCTATAAGTTTTTTTTCAACTTTTTTAAGGCTTTATTGTAGCATAAATTCACAAATTTTTATTAATTTTTTAATATCTTTTTTGAGATCCTGGATG
>NW_018164692.1:473091-477436 GCF_001263595.1 Phalaenopsis equestris
ATTATTCATATGGAATCAAACAACATCAAGCAAAGTTTTTCATAAATCTTCATAATGATCGAATTTGAGAAGGTTTAACTAAAATATTTTGTGATTTTAAGAAAGATCATAATTCAAGTAAATAGTTATCAAATTTATTTTAAAATATTTTCATTTTATTTGCCTTAATTTCCTATTAGTTACGCATTTAGTTTTTTTTCCTTTTTTTAAATTAGTTTTTTATTTTAAAATTTTACATAAATTATTAATTATTGTAATTTATTTTTACTGATCTAGTCAAATCTCTTTTTTCAGACATTGTTCTTGTCACACAGTTTGTAAATGAAACTCTATAACCATGTGTAGAAATATCCATGTCTGAAAAAAGAGAGCTAACTAGATTGTTATAGCGTTTCATCTACAAACTGTGTGACAAGAACAGTCTGAAAAATGATTAAACATCATACTATATGTAGAATTTGTAAATACTACGATGTAAATGAAAATATAGATATAAATTAAATAATCATGATATTTTTTTATGTGATGTTAAAAATTTGGATACTATGATGTAAATGAAAATATAAATGTTCAGATGTTATGTAAATACTTGAGAATTTTGTGGAATGTTTGCAAATGCGCTTTACTCCCTCCCCTCCAAAAAATATAAAAAGAAAAAAGGTTCATTAGCAGTTTAATTTGTGTTTCTGAATTGTTTAATTTATAGATTAACAAAAAAAAAAATGTCATCTATCTATCTTGACCGTCATTAGCCTTTTTAGCTTCGTATCCCACAAAAGAACAATGAAACCTGATCTATTTTCAGTTTCGTTTTCCAAAAAATTAAGATAATTAATACAATGAAAATGGGTCAGAATATATTGCTCTAATTATATATCTCCATGGCTTAAATATATTCTATGTGTCGTATACTTCTATTTCCCCAATTGATTACACAAGTCAAGCCAAAAAAAGAGACCTGTTATTATTATTTTCTTACTTCCCAACAAATTATAAGGACTCAAAAGTCAAAAAATTATTGAATATCTGTGTGGGACGGGCGTATTAGTTTCAAAAGCATTTCATTATTTTATTCAAGTAGCTTGTGGCACTATTCAAGTAGCTTGTGATAAATTATGCAAATAAATTTTTAAAAGAAGAAGAAATTTTTATAGAAAAAATATATATATACACGAAAACATGTGGTGCTAAACTCAAAATAATCCAACAAACTCAGAAGATATGACATAACAAAATGGGACTCATTGAAAAAGTAATCAATGCGGGACTCGAACTGTCAGCCGTCAGCTCAGGATAGTCAACTCAGACAACCAGGGGGAATAAACCGGCCGACATCGAGAGCCGAGCAGCTGAAGCCAGTAAGGACCTCCCCGAAACTCGAGTTAACTTTCCACGTCCACTAGAAAATTTCTACAACAGGCGGGACATCAAAATCCATCTGACTTCGCAGGGTCGTCTGACCAACTACACATGCTTTGTGAGCTGATTGTATAACACTGCTAGTACAGTCAGCTGACAGGATTGGCCGCCTCATCCTTGTCATCCAGCTCACCGGGTCAGGTAATTGATACCTCTAAAATATATAATATTTTTATAAATATTTTTATACATATTTTTGAGATATTACAATTTAATGGAAGATATTTGAGTTTTTTCTTCAGGTATAACTAAAAATGTGAAAAATGACAAAATGAGTGAAAAATGATCAAATATGGAGTAAAAATGAAAAAAATGGAGCAAAACTATTTTGGCGCCTAAGTGCCCGTGAAACAGAGAAGACCGCGCCTAAGCGCTAGAGGCCTCATGCTTATGTGTCAGCGACAATTACTTAACGGGTTAATTAATTTTGATGAATTTTGAATGGACATTTGAGGCACCTATTGGCTAAAGAGGGTGGTTGTAATCACTAGAAACAAAAATATGGTTAAAAGACTTGTGAAAGAAGACATCCTTTAGAGAATACATCGAATTTGGACACATTTTGAAGAGATACCAAGACACCTATTAGAAAACTATAAAAAGAGAGGCTTGGAACTTTTCGGGGGGCTGCTTCTAGTTTCTTCGAGTGTTTCTTTTAGATTCTTCTTTGCTGTGATTTATGGGAGAGACTGTAAGACACCAATATCTACCTTTATTTTAGTTTTAATTTCTAGTTTTTGAGAGTTAAGAGTGTTGTAAGAAGAGAAGAGATTCAAAGAAACTTCAAAAGTTTAGTGGAGAATTTGAGATAAGTTTTGTCGGCACTATTTTTGGTTTGAGGAGTTTCCCGTAAGAAGCTGTCGGTCGTCAGAATCAAAATCTCGTCGCCCGCTTCGGAAGGAAATTTTAATGTTTAGAAAAATATGAAATCAATCTGACCCAATATTTTTCATAATTTAAATGAAAGAGCGCTGTACCTCAAACCATGTATCTATCCCGAAGGACAAACACAAGACTTGAGGATGAAACTCTATCAAATAAACTGAGAAATGTATGACGTCTGTTTGGTCTGCGAAACCGTTTTATTTACCGACAATTTTCCCTATTTAATATGAAGAATTAAATAGGATTTATATTAAGCTGGGTTCGAGAAAAGCTTCCTATAAGGGCAAGCCCATATAGTTGATTATATCTTAAATGACCGAAGTCATCTAAGAAACTCTCGATGAAAATCAAGAAATATTATCTTCAAGGAATTCAAAGGAAAGGACTTTTCAATAAAATTGGACAAAGGTGTGTGAAAGGGGAATTGTTCAAATTTGGAACATTTTTAATTGTAGAATCGAAAAGAGGAAGAACTAGGGGATGACATAGATCAGAAGAACCTCAGAGCCTTCCCAGTGTGTCCTACTGTTTGGCTTCAGTTTTGGGGAGAAAAATTTAAGTGTTTCATCCTGCCAATTTTATTAATTTAGGGCTTACATTTGTGTGGAACGATCACACAAATAACCTGGAAGATATGAGAATCCAGGTCTTGAAGAACGACAACCTCGAAATCCTAAGACGAGTTAGGGCTTATATTGTACGACATGGTTGTACAAAAGCCTAAATATGAGGTGAGTATTTATATTGCATGAGCAAACAACCTCGAAATCTTATGACTTGGTTGTTTAATTCTGAGGAAGGAAGTTGGTTTAGCTGATGTAGAACTTGTCCGAGCTACTGGAGATGGCCAATTAACACAATGAATAAAGGGAAAAAGAAATAGAGAGATAACACAATAATGAATAATAAGAACGTGTAAAATTTATAGATAAAGAGGAGTATAATTGTGAGATTACATCTTCAATTAGGATAATGGGAGCTATTTCAATATTATTAATATATGAGACCTGTAATTTTGGGATTCCTGTGAACTAGCCCTTCTGAGTTGGAGGAGTCCACTGATCGGTTTGAACATAAGATAAAATGATAGTACTATTTCTTATGTGGTATAAAAATTTGAATGATATGCATGTAAACTATTAGAAACATGGGCAGTTACAAATCAATCAAATATAAAAATTATTGAAGAAATTTCAAACCCTTTTTTTATTTTTATTAAATTCTGAATGATTGGTCATGGATATTTGGAGTGGTCCGTGCGTAATTATCCTAAATATGAATGTGTAAACCTGAGCAATATAAATGTACAAGAAGTGTGTGGTATGTGTGCAAATGCCCAAATAGTTAAGCGGAGAAGGGCATGGATGGCGAACAGAGCTGCGGCGTCGGAGACGGAGGCCTTCTCCTTCACGCTGCTGACACGCATTCGAATCTCTCCTTGCAACTTAAGCTCGGAAGTGCGATTCTTCAGCAGCTTCCATGGCGCGAAAAACTCTCTGTTCGCCTTTATCAGAAGAGCGAGGGATCCTATTACCGACTTTAATGAAAGAGCAGGTGAGAGGAGAGAGAGATTCTAATTGCAGAGAAAAACAGAGCAAAGATCGATTCATATCAACATTGGAGGTTCGAATTCGAGTGTTCATCTTGCCCGAGATGGAAAACTGCTCCGCGAGATTTGTTCATCAGAGCAGACATTTGATTTTTTCTGTGAATTTTAGCCTCCTAAATCTGAAATGGGCTACGAAAACGATCCGTACGTGCTGCATTTGATTCCTAGGGCTTCAAAACCTTTTTTCCAGCAATGTCCAGCAAAATGTTTGTATATTTTTTATTTTCTTTTAGCATTTATATACACCAGGAACATAGATGAAGGCAGAGAGGCGCTCATGGATTCATATGGCGTGCATTCGGATAGGCAGCCCTCCCATTACACCGGAAATCAATTTGACATTGAAAGCGGCCACGAATGGCGTATTGAACCGTCGCCCACACCGGCGCCTGTTGAGAACAAGCTCGGAAAGCAGAGGAAGAGGTTGGTCAA
>NW_018164692.1:478994-485624 GCF_001263595.1 Phalaenopsis equestris
TTCTGAAGATTTTCTAATATTCTTGTTCTATCGGATAATAATTCATTTACATGCTGGTTCATCTTTGACCTTTTTTTTTTTTAATTTTTAGGGCATTTACATAGATACCACTGAATTCCTATTTATTTACGTATCTAACCCCTAAATCTCTTATATCACAGTAAAAATACTACTTTTTAAACTTTTAAAAAATGAAATACATATTTTCATGCACAATTAAGGTGATGTATATGTAGAAATTGAAGTTTAGGTGACATGTAAGAACATAAGAATTGAATCTTCTCCTTTTTTACATTGACAATATTTATCATTTATGTTAATACCTACTCATTTATTTAATTTATTATGTCGATATACTTAAGTTTCCTTGCTTGTTTCACTCTCTTTTTACAGCGTCGACGACCATTTGATCCACTAATTGCTCAAAGGAGGCGTCCTTTGTTTAAAGTGCAATCTTCAGCGTACTAAAGAACCAAGTTTAAAAATGAGCTTTTATATTTGAAGATTTACACTTGATTGTTATACACACACACAAATGTTGACTTAGGATCATCTCTGAGGATTTTTTGGAGATCAATCTTTTTTTCCAAAATAATTTTTATATGTTTTTTTTCTCTAAAAATAATTAAGACTTTTTTAAAAACATTCAAAATATTTTTTAAATGCTTCAAGTTTTTTCAATAAAAATTTTATTTTATTTTATCAAATATATTTAATTTTAAATTAAAATATAAACATAATAAAATAGAAAAAAATAAAATAAAAATGATCCCAAATAATCTTTTAATAATTAAGAAGTATTCCTCCTACAAAAAAAGTTAAAATCTGGATCCATGAGAGCCAGTTTTTTCATGGTTTCTTAGTTTTTCTATTTGTATCCTATAAGTTTTTTTTCAACTTTTTTAAGGCTTTATTGTAGCATAAATTCACAAATTTTTATTAATTTTTTAATATCTTTTTTGAGATCCTGGATGTTGTTTAGAGTTGTTGCTGATTGGGGAGCTTTATTTTCACATTTGGTGAGCTCTTGCCTTTGTTGGGGAGATTTTTTCGATGGTTACATTTCAAAGGGTAAACTCCTTTATCTTTGATGATTGATTTGCATTGTTGCTGCTTCCAAGTGTTCATTGTCTTATATCTAGTTGTGTTTTGGCCCAATTAACGTTGTTGATTGTGTTGGTTGCGACCCTCATTTTCTCCCATAATTTTTTTTCTTAATGTCATATTGCTGCTCATAATAATTCACAGTCAATGCTTAATTTCGGCTATATTTTGTGCTATCCTCATAAAATTTATGTTTATTTACGATACTAACATCATTTGCATCACATATAAATGATTGCTCAAAATGTGCGATAAATGAAAGAAAAGTTCATTTACATGCATCGATACAACACTTAATTCATAAAATAATAGCACATCTTAAATTTATTTTTATAAAGATTTTATTATTTTATCATAGATTTAACCAAAAAAATAATTTTTGTGTGTAAAATGGATGTGTGTTTTGAAAATTGGTTTAACCTTATAAAATAATTCCTCTATTAGTTATATTAGAAATAGATTAGTAGTATGCTATTTTATTATATGGTTTATAATAAATATCATTATTACTTTTGCGTTTAATATAAATTAAAATTACATTATTTAATATTACTTAAATATAGTAAAAATGTCATTGAGTTTTGAAACCTATTTTGTAATGATTAAATAAAGAGCATGACGAGCTTTTTAGTTAATTTGATAAGGATAGATTTGAGTTTGGTTCGATGCTCAAGTAAAAATTTCTGTAAATATACTCATTTTATATTTCAGAATATGTTCAATTGGCAATAAGTTTGAAATCACTTTGATCTTTATTTTATTTTATTTCTTATATATTTGAAAAAAAAATATTTTTGATATGATTAAATCCATCTTCAATACATACATTAATTTTAGACATAAAATATAAATTCATTAAAAAAATATTTCTTGTTTTTAATTAAATCTATGATAAAATAATAAGATTGGTCAATTAAGGATAAGAGTATTCTAAGTTGCACCTCAAGTTAATGGAATAAGCTAAACTAAAGCAACACCTATGCTTGTTTAAGTTAAGCTAATGAAACCAAACTACGTCACCAAGCTCCACTAGATATAGATAAGATATAAGACATCAACATTGATTGATTTAAAATAAACAATGATGAGTAAGAAAAGTACACTAATGACAACTAAAAAAAATCTAAAATTAGGATTAGAGTAGTTAATTATGAAGGGATATAGATCATCAACTAAAATAGAATAAGTATAGCATAAGAGCCTAAAGTTAGTATTGGACCAAGTGGGTCCAAAAGCATGTGGATGATCACTTAGGGTTTATGTATGACAAACAAATGCAACCTAAGTTACACTAGCTATGGATACACCTAGGATCACTAAAGTACCTAAAGTCTAAAATTAGTGCAGTATGAAACGCAACCTGTTTCTTAGAGTTGCCTAGTGTTACAATTAATAAGAATTAAGAAGTTTATACTACTTTTAACTTGGGAAAATTAAGTTTAGACATAAGCTTTACTAAGGTACTAATTGAAGCTAGTTTAGGTCTAATGAATTCAAAGCCATATGAAATTATTCATATGGAATCAAACAACATCAAGCAAAGTTTTCCATAAATCTTCCTAATGATTGAATTTGAGAAGGTTTAATTAAAATATTTTGTGATTTTAAGAAAGATTATAATTCAAGTAAATAGTTATCAAATTTATTTTAAAATATTTTCATTTTATTTGCCTTAATTTCCTACTAGTTATGCATTTAGTTTTTTTTCCTTTTTTTAAATTAGTTTTTTATTTTAAAATTTTACATAAATTATTAATTATTGTAATTTATTTTTACTGATCTAGTCAAATCTCTTTTTTCAGACATTGTTCTTGTCACACAGTTTGTAAATGAAACTCTATAACCATGTGTAGAAATATCCATGTCTGAAAAAAGAGAGCTAACTAGATTGTTATAGCGTTTCATCTACAAACTGTGTGACAAGAACAGTCTGAAAAATGATTAAACATCATACTATATGTAGAATTTGTAAATACTACGATGTAAATGAAAATATAGATATAAATTAAATAATCATGATATTTTTTTCATGTGATGTTAAAAATTTGGATAATATGATGTAAATGAAATTATAAATGTTGAGATGTTATGTGAATACTTGAGAATTTTGTGAAATGTTTGCAAATGTGCTTTACTCCCTCCCTCTCACAAAAATTTAAGAAAAAAGGTTCATTAGCCGTTTAATTTGTGTTTCTGAATTGTTTAATTTATAGATTAACAAAAAAAATAAATGTCATCTATCTATCTTGACCGTCATTAGCCTTTTTAGCTCTGTATCCCACAAAAGAACAACGAAACCTGATCTATTTTCAGTTTCGTTTTGCAAAAAATTAAGATAATTAATACAATGAAAATGGGTCAGAATATATTGCCCTAATTATAAATCTCCATGGCTTAAATATATTCTGCGTCGTATGACTTCTATTTCCCCAACTGATTACACAAGTCTAGCCAAAAAAGAGACCTGTTACTATTATTATTATTATTATTATTATTATTAAAGTCAGCAGGGATTATGGTTATGAGGTTTATATATAGAAAAATAACATGGCTTAATTGATTATTTTATTCAAGTAGCTTGTGGCACTAGATAAATTATGCAAATAAATTCCTAAGAGAAGAAGACATTTATACACACACACACACACACACACACACACACACACGAAAACATGTAGTGCAAAACTCAAAAGAATCTGACAAACTTAGAAGATATGACATGACAAAATGGGACCCACCGAAAAAGTAATCCATGCTGGGCTCGAACAGCCAGCCGTCAGCTTAGAACAGTCAACTCAGACAACCTGAGGGAATAAACCGACGAGCATCGGGAGCCGAGTAGCTGAAGCCAGTAAGGAGCTCCCGGAACACGAGTTAACTGTCCGCGTCCACCAGAAAATTTCTACAACATGGAGGACATCAAAATCCATCTGACTTCGCAGGGTCGTCTAACCAACTACACCCGCTTTGTCAACTAATTGTATAACCCTGCTAGAACAGTCAGTTGACAGGATTGGCCGCCTCATCCTTGTCATCCAGCTCACCGGGTCATGTAACTGATACCTCTAAAATATATAGTATTTTTATAAATATTTTTATACCTATTTTTGAGATATTACACTTTAATGGAAGATATTTGTGTTTTTTCTTCAGGTACAACTAAAAAGGTGAAAAATGACAAAATGAGTGAAAAAGGATCAAATATGGAGTAAAAATGAAAAAATGGTGCAAAAGTATTTTGACGCATAAGCGCCCGTGAAACAGATAAGGCCGCACCTAAGCGTCAGAGGCCACATGCATAGGCGTCAGTGACAATTACTTGACGGGTTAATTCATTTTGATGAATTTTGAATGAACATTTGAGGCACCTATTGGCTAAAGAGGGTGGTTATAATCACTAAAAACAAAAATATGGTTAAAAGACTTGTGAAAGGAGACATTCTTTAGAGAATACATCAAATTTGGACACATTTTGAAGAGATACCAAGACACATATTAGAAAACTATAAAAAGAGAGGCTTGGAACTTTTCGGGGGGCTGCTTCTAGTTTCTTCAAGTGTTTCTTTTAGATTCTTTCTTTTTCTTTTAGATTCTTTTTTACTGTGATTTATGGGAGAGACTGTAAGACACCAATATCTACCTTTATTTTAGTTTTAGGTTCTAGTTTTGGAGAGTTAAAAGTGTTGTAAGAAGAGAAGAGATTCAAAGAAACTTCAAGAGTTTAATGGAGAATTTAAGATAAATTTTGTGGGCATTATTTTTGGTTTGAGGATTTGCTGGTAAGAAGCTATCGATCGTCGGAATTAAAATCCCGTCGCCCGCTTCGGAAGGACATTTTAATGTTTAGAAAAATATGAAATCAAACTGACCCAATATTTTTCATAGTTTAAATGAAAGAGCGCCATACCTCAAACCATGTATCTATCTCGAAGGATAAACACAAGACTTGAGGATGAACCTCGATCAAATAAACTGAGAAATGTATGACATCTGTTTGGTCTGCAAAACCGTTTTATTTGATACAATTTCCCCTATTTAATATGAAGAATTAAATAGGGTTTATATTAAGCTGGGTTCAAGAAAAGCTTCCTATAAGGGCAAACCCCTATAGTTCATTACATCTTAAATGACCGAAGTCATCTAAGAAACTCTCGATGAAAATCAAGAAATATTATCTTAAAGTAATTTAAAGGAAATGACTTTTCAATAAAATTGTACAAAGATGTGTGAAAGGGGAATTGTTCAAATTTGGAACATTTTTATTGTAGAATCGAAAGAAGGAAGAACTAGGGATGACATAGATCCGGAGGAGAACCTCAGAGTATTCCCAGTCTGTCCTATTGTTTGGCTTCAGTTTTGGGGAGAAAAATTTAAGTGTTTCATCCTGCCAATTTTATTAATTTAAGGCTTACGTTTGTGTGGAACGATCACACAAATAGCCTGGAAGATGTGAGGATTTAGGTCGTGATGAACGACAACCTCATAATCCTAAGATGAGTGTTGACCTCACTTTTGGTTGAGGTCTAGAAAACTTCTTTAGTAGCCTAGGTCTAGCCATAGGGCTTTCCTATTGACTAGTCTTAGAAAATTAGAAAAGGTACCCCCACCATTAGAAATTCAAAGCCTTTCTCTTTACTCAACTTGAAGTTTCACATATTGATCTTAATTTCTAGCATTTAGTAGGTAAGATCGTTGTGAGAGGATTCAAGAGGAGTTCCTATAAGATTACTTGGCCTTAGGATTGACCGTGGGTGTTGGTTTGGAATTAGGATACACAATATCCTCACAATACTATAGCTAAAACCAATCCATAAGGACCCAAAATGGGGATTTCATTGATCCATGGTTCATTTAGAATGGATATTTATCAAATTCTATTTGAAATGCCTAACTTGGTCTTTTGCCCCTAGGCACCTCCAAATTACTTAATTGCCATTGGGACCTAAATTTAGCCAAAATTCCTAAATATTGCCAAAATACCCAAAATTGATCAAAACACATTTCAAACACCTTGAATATATCCAAACTTGCAAAAACTGACAAAAATTTCCAAAAATGACCAAATTACCAAAATACCCCTCCATGACCCAAAATCTAAAAATTCCAAAAAATTCCTAAAAAATCTCAATAAATCCAAAATATTCCCAATTTCATTTTGTCCAACTACACCATGGTCCAATTTGGTCAATTTGACCATCTTTGACAAAATCCCCAAATTAGCCCCAATATTGGCTAACACCCCAAATCTCAACAATTGAATGCCTTAGACCTCAAATTGGCATCCAATTTTTGTTGAAAATCCTTTATAAGGTCATCTGTGACCAAACACAACAATTAATTTGAGCTTAGCCCAAAGCTAGCTCAAGTTAGACCCAAATTTAACCCTTAAAGGCTTAATTTAGGTCTAAACCCAAACCCATCAAAATCCATACAAATTGACCATCAAATCAACTTCAAAACAACTTTAACCCTTCATGAAAGTTGTTCATAATGATGTTTTACACCAAACACAACAATCAATTTGAG
>NW_018164692.1:486145-486538 GCF_001263595.1 Phalaenopsis equestris
AAACACAAGATTTGGTCATGAACACCATTTTGGACTTATGACCAAATCCAAACCAATTAAGCTTGGTATGGTCAAATGAACCTTGCCATGACTCGCCTTAGACCCTAGGGTTGAGTCCCAAGCCAGCCATTAACCCATGGTTAACCTTGATATTTATCTCAAGGGTAAAAATTTTAATTTTAATCATTGGAAGAGATAATGAAGAGGTTAAATCAAAGACACATGTCCATCCATACCCTATTGTCACGGACAAATAGTCCCACATTGGCTAGGTGTAGGGCCGAAAAGCAGTATTTAAATCCTGGGCTGCCCACCACCCATAAGGGCTCTTTTGGGAGGTGACAAGTGGTATCAGAGCAGACTACTGCCTGTCAGGTGTGTGGACTCTCCATG
>NW_018164692.1:490408-496207 GCF_001263595.1 Phalaenopsis equestris
ATGCCCATAATAAAATTTAAAGAACTTTAACCATAGGGTCACTTGATTTGAAATTATAACCAAATGACCTAGAAAACTTGAACTCTGCTACAACGAGAAGCTTGGAGCTTACATGGTGGCCAGCCCGGCCGTCATCAACAGCGAGAATATCTACAACAATACATCCTTCCTTAGCTTTAAACAAAGCCATAGGAACTCAAGGTCGTTTGCCTAGTGCAACATAAATCCTCAAACACATCTTTTAGGTATTTGTACAATCCTGTTGTACAATCTAAGCCCTAAACTCGCCTTAGGATTCCGAGGTTGTCGTTCGTCATGACCTAAATCCTCTTATCTTCAAGGTTATTTGTGCTGATTACTTCACACAAATGTAAATCCTAATAAATAAAAATTGCAGGATGACACATCTAAATGATTTCTCCTAAATTGAAGCCAAATAATAGGATAGCTTAGGAAGTCATCGAAGTCCTCCTTCGAATCCGTGACATCCTCTAGTGTTTCCTCCTTTGGACTCCAAAACAAAATGTGCTCTCTAGTTATTCTCCCCTCATTTGTGGTAGCTTAAGATCTCTTCCCTTGCTCTCCTAAGCCTCACACCCTCTCTATTTATAGAAGTTAGAGAGTGGTAGGTGGGAGGTAGGTGGGCGGTAGGTGGGCGGTAAGTGAGATGTGGTAGGTGAGATGTGGTAGGTGAGCGGTACCACATTACAAAAGTGCCCTTTTATCTTATTTCATTAATTGAGGGTCAAAATAACAATAATAAAATTAAAAATAGGTTACTCAACAACAAATTACAAAAATCATTGCCTTTTGCAACAGAGTTTAGGTGGAAAAGAGTATCTAGCAGTAAAAAATAATCAATTATGAAAATGGGGTAACAACTTGTTACAAAAATAGTTAAACTAAATTAAATTCTATCTTACCCTTGCTAAAAAAAATTCAACTATCCTTTATATAAATTAAACAATTATAAAACTTAGATAATATGATTTTAGATTATTTTGTTCCTTTTATATAGTCTCAATAGGAGGTTTATTTCAGAAAATTTATCGATTAAATTTAGTCCAAAATAAAAAAAACAAACAAATTTGATAAAAAAAACTTGCCAATCAAAATCTAATCACTGAAGCACGGTCAAAAGCATGTGAATCAGCATCCATATGGTTGGCAACCTTATATGTGTTGATTTAGCTAGCAAAAAATTTAAATTAAAGAGCTAACTATTTTGTTATTTTATTACTATTTAAATCATAAATGACTAGATAAGATTTGCTCTATTTAACAATAATTAATTTAAATTTAATAATAGTCCAATAATATTAATAGAATGCGACATTTCTACAATAATTTGAAAAAAAAAATCTAATTCGTCAAGATAAAATTATTTAGATGCAAACTTGTCAATTAACATTAGGTGTTGAGCAATGCAACATTGTTAGAGTGTGCCACACAAAGTAGACAACAGAACAAATATCTATGGTCTTCTACTACGATAAAAAACAGAAGATATGTATATGGAGCCAACGAGATAACTCGTGACTTCAGAAAGGCCACAACATTATCAATCGATGACCATCAATGAGTACCGACTCTATATCAAGAACAACGTTACGAGGGAAAAGTCTCAGGTTGAGTTGCAGCAAGTGATATAATATTTATTTCTTGATCTAATTAATTAGCTAATTATCTAGCCGTTTTATCTAAAGAGAGAGTAATTAATTATTTATTCTAGTGCAAACTCATAATTATTTTATTAATAGAAATGATGATTACAAAAGTAGGCCAAAAGACCAATCAAAAGGGAGAAGAGGGAGGTGTATCTGGTCAAAATCATTTTCCTATTTTTGAAAATTTCATTAGTTAAAGATGCTGAATTAATGCATTAATTATCAAGCAATTTGATTCAGTCCAATGTTAACTGCTTTATTTGCGTGATAAGTCTGAGATTTAGCAAATAATTAATTAAATCTACACAATAAAAATAATTCATATGGAACAAATAAAAATAAGCTCTAAGCATTTAGTACTGTCATACGCTTGTATGATAATCAGTACTTTATGCGATAACGCGGACGGGAAGTGAACAACTATTAACAAGGAAGATTGTTTAAGAAAAATGCGGATAAATCAATTCTGTCGATAAGGAGTAGATAGAAAGCTCCCTCGAACGATAAATAAAAATATTGCGTCTAAAGTCCGAATGTAAAGTTACACCCGGACAACGAATATGACATATTGACATAACGGGAAGGAGCAGAGCTCGAACCTCTGATGTATCACGTCTGTCGTTCGGATGCAAGCTTAGTACAAACTCCGAACGTAATATTTTCTCCTTAAACGATGAAGAGGGGGTGAATCCTGCAGCTCAAAATGCAGTCAACAATCAAGAGGTTGTGGAACATGCCGGTCTGATTGATAACTGATGATGGGTGTGGTCCTGCAACTCCGCTTCGATTGATAGCTAATGAAGGAATTCTCTACTCAGCGTGTCGAGCAAACTACAACGAAAAGAAGCACCTAGTGCTAAACAAGTAAATGATCAATCACTACATGACCATGGATGGTGATGTTGAAAATGAGGGATGTAGAGACTAGAGTGACATACTACTTTAACCCAATAGTTGAAAGAAGAAAGATTCCGATACGACATCGGCTTGATGATGCTGTAGATCCTGGCCGAGCTACTGGAGATAGCCAATTAACACAACAAATAAAGTGATTAACAAGAAATATAAATAGAGAGATAACACAATAATGAATAATAAGAACATGTAAAATTTATAGATAAATGAGAGTATAATTGTGAGATTACATTTTCAATTAGGATAATAAGAGCTATTTCAATATTCTTAATATATGAGACCTACAATTTTGGGATTCCTGTGGACGAGCCCTTCCGAGTTGGAGGAGTCTACTGATCGGTTTGATCATAAGAGAAAATGATAGTACTATTTTTTATGTGGTATGCAAATTTGAATAATATGTATGTAACCAGCATCGGGAGCCGAGCAGCTGAAGCCAGTAAGGACCTCCCGAAACTCGAGTTAACTTTCCACGTCCACTAGAAAATTTCTACAACAGGCGGGACATCAAAATCCATCTGACTTCGCAGGGTCGTCTGACCAACTACACATGCTTTGTGAGCTGATTGTATAACACTGCTAGTACAGTCAGCTGACAGGATTGGCCGCCTCATCCTTGTCATCCAGCTCACCGGGTCAGGTAATTGATACCTCTAAAATATATAATATTTTTATAAATATTTTTATACATATTTTTGAGATATTACAATTTAATGGAAGATATTTGTGTTTTTCCTTCAGGTACAACTAAAAATGTGAAAAATGACAAAATGAGTGAAAAATGATCAAATATGGAGTAAAAATGAAAAAAATGGAGCAAAACTATTTTGGCGCCTAAGTGGTATTTTGGCGCCTAAGCGCACGTGAAACAGAGAATGCCACGCCTAAGCGCTAGAGGCGCCATGCTTAGGCGTCAGTGACAATTACTTGACGGGTTAATTCATTTTGATGAATTTTGAATGAACATTTGAGGCACCTATTGGACAAAGAGGGTGGTTATAATCACTAGAAACGAAAATATGGTTAAAAGACTTGTGAAATGAGGCATCATTTAGAGAATACATCGAATTTGGACACATTTTTAAGAGATACCAAGACGCCTATTAGAAAACTATAAAAAGAGAGGCTTGGAACTTTTCGGGGGGCTGCTTCTAGTCTCTTCGAGTGTTTCTTTTAGATTCTTCTTTGCTGTGATTTATGGGAGAGACTGTAAGACACCAATATCTACCTTTATTTTAGTTTTAATTTCTAGTTTTTGAGAGTTAAGAGTGTTGTAAGAAGAGAAGAGATTCAAAGAAACTTCAAAAGTTTAGTGGAGAATTTGAGATAAGTTTTGTCGGCACTATTTTTGGTTTGAGGAGTTTCCCGTAAGAAGCTGTCGGTCGTCAGAATCAAAATCTCGTCGCCCGCTTCGGAAGGAAATTTTAATGTTTAGAAAAATATGAAATCAATCTGACCCAATATTTTTCATAATTTAAATGAAAGATTTAAATGAAAGAGCTTTGTACCTCAAACCATGTATCTATCTCGAAGGAAAAACATAAGACTTGAGGATGAAACTCGATCAAATAAACTGAGAAATGTATGACGTCCGTTTGGTCTGCGAAACCGTTTTATTTGCCGACAATTTTTCCTATTTAATATGAAGAATTAAATAGAATTTATATTAAGCTGGGTTCGAGAAAAGCTTCCTATAAGGGCAAACCCTATAGTTGATTACATTTTAAATGACCGAAGTCATCTAAGAAACTCTCGATGAAAATCAAGAAATATTATCTTCAAGGAATTCAAAGGAAAGGACTTTTCAATAAAATTGGACAAAAATGTGTGAAAGGGGAATTGTTCAAATTTAGAACATTTTTATTGTAGAATCGAAAAGAAGAAGAACTAGGGGATGACATAGATTCGGAGAACCTCAGAGCCTTCCCAGTCTGTCCTATTGTTTGGCTTCAGTTTTGGGGAGAAAAATTTAAGTGTTTCATCCTACCAATTTTATTAATTTAGGGCTTACATTTGTGTGGAACGATCACACAAATAGACTGGAAGATGTGAGAATCTAGGTCGTGACGAACGACAACCTCGAAATCCTAAGACGAGTTAGGGCTTATATTGTACGACATGGTTGTACAAAGGCCTAAATATGAGGTGAGGAATTATGTTGCATAAGCAAACAACCTCAAAATCTTATGACTTGATAATTTAATTCTAAGCAAGGAAGTTGGTTTAGCTGATGTAGAACTTGTCCGAGCTACTGGAGATGACCAATTAACACAATAAATAAAGGGAAAAAGAAATAGAGAGATAACACAATAATGAATAATAAGAACGTGTAAAATTTATAGATAAAGAGGAGTATAATTGTGAGATTACATCTTCAATTAGGATAATGGGAGCTATTTCAATATTATTAATATATGAGACCTGTAATTTTGGGATTCCTGTGAACAAGCCCTTCCGAGTTGGAGGAGTCTAATGATCGGTTTGAACATAAGATAAAATGATAGTACTATTTCTTATGTGGTATAAAAATTTGAATGATATGCATGTAAACTATTAGAAACATTGTCATTTACAAATCAATCAAATATAAAAATTATTGAAGAAATTTCAAACCCTTTTTTTATTTTTATTAAATTCTGAATGATTGGTCATGGATATTTGGAGTGGTCCGTGCGTAATTATCCTAAATATGAATGTGTAAACCTGAGCAATATAAATGTACAAGAAGTGTGTGGTATGTGTGCAAATGCCCAAATAGTTAAGCGGAGAAGGGCATGGATGGCGAACAGAGCTGCGGCGTCGGAGACGGAGGCCTTCTCCTTCACGCTGCTGACACGCATTCGAATCTCTCCTTGCAACTTAAGCTCGGAAGTGCGATTCTTCAGCAGCTTCCATGGCGCGAAAAACTCTCTGTTCGCCTTTATCAGAAGAGCGAGGGATCCTATTACCGACTTTAATGAAAGAGCAGGTGAGAGGAGAGAGAGATTCTAATTGCAGAGAAAAACAGAGCAAAGATCGATTCATATCAACATTGGAGGTTCGAATTCGAGTGTTCATCGTGCCCGAGATGGAAAACTGCTCCGCGAGATTTGTTCATCAGAGCAGACATTTGATTTTTTCTGTGAATTTTAGCCTCCTAAATCTGAAATGGGCTACGAAAACGATCCGTACGTGCTGCATTTGATTCCTAGGGCTTCAAAACCTTTTTTCCAGCAAT
>NW_018164692.1:498880-507015 GCF_001263595.1 Phalaenopsis equestris
GTGGCATTGACATACATACCACTCAATTCCTATATATTTATATATCTAACACCTATATTTCACATTTTACATTTATATCACCCAAATCTTTCATATCATATAAAAAATATCATTATTGTAACTCTTAAAAAGTGAAACAAATATTTTCATGCATGGATAAGGCGTCATATATGTATATGTAAAACTTGAAGTTTAGATGTATGTAAATACATAAGAATTGAGGGGTATGCATGCAAATTTTCCTTTTTTTGTTATAAAGTTAATATACATTTTAGTGATTTTTGTATTGATATGATACTTAATCTTTGTGGCTCCATTAATGTTTTATTTAGAAGAACAGCAAACAAATCTCCGGAAAAGGATTCATTAGACAATGATATTGATGAATTTTCTCAGTAAGTTCCTTTGGATGCTGCATATGCTTTCATAATATTTTGGTTTATTTTTTCATGTCACCTAATTTTTCGTTGGGTTTAGGAGGAAAAAATTACATCAGACTTCTCTTAGAGAACGTGCTTCTCTGCCAGAACCATTACCATTGGATTTTGTTGTGCATCCGCCATCAAAAGTAAATTGGGAAGAAGTACGTGCACGAGCTATTAGAGCAGCTATGAAAGCTAAGAAAGATAAGATGCGTCGAAAGGTTCATTTCTTTGCTTCTAACATACATTCTAGAATCTCAATTTTTTGACTGAATTATTTTACTCTTTAAAGTTACAAAATGCTTATTTTTGTTAGAAAAGATACGTGTTAGACTATTAAAATGAATTAATTGATTGAATTAAGTTATTATAATTTTGAAATCTTAGTAATCATATCATTCTTTATTGCCTTACTTTTATGAAGCTTTATAATTAAACATGCCTTCTTTTTCACTTATTATAATTAGATATTCTGAAGATTTTCTAATGATCTTGTTCTATCGGATAATAATTCATTTACATGCTTGTTCATCTTTAACCTTTTTTTTATTTATTTTTAGGGCATTTACATAGATACCTCTGAATTCCTATTTATTTACGTATCTAACCCCTAAATCTCTTATATCACAGTAAAAATACTACTTTTTAAACTTTTAAAAAATGAAATACATATTTTCATGCACAATTAAGGTGATGTATATGTAGAAATTGAAGTTTAGGTGACATGTAAGAACATAAGAATTGAATCTTCTCCTTTTTTACATTGACAATATTTATCATTTATGTTAATACCTACTCATTTATTTAATTTATTATGTCGATATACTTAAGTTTCCTTGCTTGTTTCACTCTCTTTTTACAGCGTCGACGACCATTTGATCCACTAATTGCTCAAAGGAGGCGTCCTTTGTTTAAAGTGCAATCTTCAGCGTACTAAAGAACCAAGTTTAAAAATGAGCTTTTATATTTGAAGATTTACACTTGATTGTTATACACACACACAAATGTTGACTTAGGATCATCTCTGAGGATTTTTTTGAGATCAATCTTTTTTTCCAAAATAATTTTTATATGTTTTTTTTCTCTAAAAATAATTAAGACTTTTTTAAAAACATTCAAAATATTTTTTAAATGCTTCGAGTTTTTTCAATAACAATTTTATTTTATTTTATCAAATATATTTAATTTTAAATTAAAATATAAACATAATAAAATAGAAAAAATAAAAAATAAAAATGATCCCAAATAATCTTTTAATAATTAGAAAGTATTCCTGCTACAAAAAAGTTAAAATCTGGATCCATGAGAGCTAGTTTTTCATGACTTCTTAGTTTTTCTATTTGTATTCTATAAGCTTTTTTTCAACTTTTTAAAGGTTTTTTTGTCGCATAAATTCACAAATTTTTATTAAATTTTAATATTTTTTTTGAGATTCTGGATGCTGTTTAGAGTTATTGCTGATTAGGGAGCTTTATTTTCACATTTGGTGAGCTCTTGCCTTTGTTGGGGATATTTTTTTCGTTGGTTACATTTCAAAGGGTAAACTCTTTTATCTTTGATGATTGGTTTACATTGTTGCTGCTCCCAAGTGTTCATTGTCTTATATCTAGTTGTGTTTTGACCCAATTAACGTTGTTGATTGTGTTGGTTGTCGTCCTTTCTATTTCTGTTCTCATTATTGGCTTCTTATTTATTAGGTTTTTTGTTTGTTTATCTATTGTTTAGAGTTGTAATTCGAGTTTTTGGGTGCGTTATTATTATGTAATTGAGTTGCAGTTTTTTTTTTTTATTTCATTCAATATAATTGGGCGCGACCCTCATTTTCTCCCATAATTTTTTTTCTTAATGTCATATTGCTACTCATAATAATTCACAGTCAATGCTTAATTTCGGCTATATTTCGTGCTATCCTCATAAAATTTATGTTTATTTACGATACTAACATCATTTGCATCACATATAAATGATTGCTCAAAATGTGCGATAAATGAAAGAAAAGTTCATTTACATGCATCGATGCAACACCTAATTCATAAAATAATAGCACATCTTAGATTTATTTTTATAAATATTTTATTATTTTATCATAGATTTAACCAAAAAAATAATTTTTGTGTGTAAAATGGATGTGTGTTTTGAAAATTGGTTTAACCTTACAAAATAATTCCTCTATTAGTTATATTAGAAATAGATTAGTAGTATGCTATTTTATTATATGGTTTATAATAAATATCATTATTACTTTTGCGTTTAATATAAATTAAAATTACATTATTTAATATTACTTAAATATAGTAAAAATGTCATTGAGTTTTGAAACCTATTTTGTAATGATTAAATAAAGAGCATGACGAGCTTTTTAGTTAATTTGATAAGGATAGATTTGAGTTTGGTTCGATGCTCAAGTAAAAATTTCTGTAAATATACTCATTTTATATTTCAGAATATGTTCAATTGGCAATAAGTTTGAAATCACTTTGATCTTTATTTTATTTTATTTCTTATATATTTGAAAAAAAAATATTTTTGATATGATTAAATCCATCTTCAATACATCATCAATTTTAGACATAAAATATAAATTCATTAAAAAAATATTTCTTGTTTTTAATTAAATCTATGATAAAATAATAAGATTGGTCAATTAAGGATAAGAGTATTCTAAGTTGCACCTCAAGTTAATGGAATAAGCTAAACTAAAGCAACACCTATGCTTGTTTAAGTTAAGCTAATGAAACCAAACTACGTCACCAAGCTCCACTAGATATAGATAAGATATAAGACATCAACATTGATTGATTTAAAATAAACAATGATGAGTAAGAAAAGTACACTAATGACAACTAAAAAAAATCTAAAATTAGGATTAGAGTAGTTAATTATGAAGGGATATAGATCATCAACTAAAATAGAATAAGTATAGCATAAGAGCCTAAAGTTAGTATTGGACCAAGTGGGTCCAAAAGCATGTGGATGATCACTTAGGGTTTATGTATGACAAACAAATGCAACCTAAGTTACACTAGCTATGGATACACCTAGGATCACTAAAGTACCTAAAGTCTAAAATTAGTGCGATATGAAACGCCCCATGTTTCTTAGAGTTGCATAGTGTTACAATTAATAAGGATTAAGAAGTTTATACTACTTTTAACTTGGGAAAACTAAGTTTAGACATAAGCTTTACTAATTGAAGCTAGTTTAGGTCTAATGAATTCAAAGCCATATGATATTATTCATATGGAATCAAACAACATCAAGCAAAGTTTTCCATAAATCTTCCTAATGATTGAATTTGAGAAGGTTTAATTAAAATATTTTGTGATTTTAAGAAAGATTATAATTCAAGTAAATAGTTATCAAATTTATTTTAAAATATTTTCATTTTATTTGCCTTAATTTCCTACTAGTTATGCATTTAGTTTTTTTTCCTTTTTTTTAAATTAGTTTTTTATTTTAAAATTTTACATAAATTATTAATTATTGTAATTTATTTTTACTGATCTAGTCAAATCTCTTTTTTCAGACATTGTTCTTATCACACAGTTTGTAAATGAAACTCTATAACCATGTGTAGAAATATCCATGTCTGAAAAAAGAGAGCTGACTAGATGGTTATAGAGTTTCATTTACAAGCTGTGTGACAAGAACAATGTCTGAAAATGATTAAACATCATACCATATGTAGAATTTGTAAATACTACGATGTAAATGAAAATATAGATATGAATTAAATAATCATGATATTTTTTTAATGTGATGTTAAAAATTTGGATACTATGATGTAAATGAAAATATAAATGTTCAGATGTTATGTAAATACTTGAGAATTTTGTGGAATGTTTGCAAATGCGCTTTACTCCCTCCCCTCCGAAAAGTATAAAAAGAAAAAAGGTTCATTAGCCGTTTAATTTGTGTTTCTGAATTGTTTAATTTATAGAGTAACAAAAAAAATGTCATCTATTTATACACATTTTTATATCTATTTTTGAGATATTGCGTTTTAATGGAATGTATTTGTGTGTTTTTTCTTCAGGTACAACTAAAGAGGTGAAAATGACAAAAGGAGTGAAAAAAGGATCAAATATGGAGTAAAAATGAAAAATGGTGCAAAAGTATTTTGGTGCCTAAGAGTCAGATCTGACGCTTAAGCGCCAATGAAACAGAGAAAGCCACGCCTAAGTGTCAGGGGCCCGTGCTTAAGCGTCAGTGACAGTTACTTGATGGGTTCATTCATTTTGACAAATTTTGAAGGGACATTTGAGGCACCTATTGGCTAAAGAGGGTGGTTATAATCACTAGAAACGAAAATGTGTTAAAAGACTTGTGAAAGGAGACATCCTTTAGAGAATACATCGAATTTAGACACATTTTGAAGAGACACCAAGACACCTCTTGGAAAACTATAAAAAGAGAGGCTTGGAACTTTTCGGGGGGCTGCTTCAAGTTTCTTGAAGTGTTTCTTTTAGATTCTTCTTTGATGTGATTTATGGGAGAAACTGTAAAACACCAATATCTACCTTTATTTTAGTTTTAGTTTTTAGTTTTTTAGAGTTAAGAGTGTTGTAAGAAGAGGAGAGATTCAAAGAAGCTTCAAGAGTTTGGTGGAGAATTTAAGATAAGTTTCTATCTTTTTGTTATTACATTTCGTTTTAATTGACAATTCTTGTTGGTTTGAAAATGATTTTTGCTTTTAAATTAAAGTGTGGTTTTGTTTTCTTTTTAAATTCTGAGTAGTTTTCTTTATCTTTTTCCTTAAAATGATATATAAATAAAGTATTGGATGGAAGTTGTGGAGAGTATTGATCTTTAATGTTGGAAGAAGTTGTGATGATTTAACTCCATGTACTTCATTTACTTCTTGATTTGGCCCATCAAGATGTTAAAATTTGTTGTGAGAACATGTAAGAATCGGGATGGTATTGTCTCAGTCAACAATTGGAAAAAATCACATGAGATTATATATGGATGAAAATGTAATTCATGATTGAGTGCAAATAAATAGAGAAATAATCTTTAAAGGGTGTAGAGTTAGAGGACTTTAAAGTGACAGGTTAAAGCCCCCAACTTGGTTTATTGTTTTAGGTTTTAATATGCGATGTTACCCCCAAGTGGAGAGAATCGAGAGAAGTCTAGAGTGAGAGCTGATATCTTCTTTGCCTAATCGGTCGTTAGAACTATTCAAACTTTAAATTAACTAATGTTCTTTATAACATCTCTAGTAAGGGTAAACAATAATATTGCTCCTATTTGGCACAGCATAATTTTGCCTACTTCCACAATATAATTCTTATATTTATTACTGATTCATGATAAGGAAAAAAAATATTTCATATTCAGTGCTTCTTATCTTAAAAAAACTCAAGTTATCTTTAGAAGTTGTTATTATATTGTCTAAATATCAAAAATACCAAAAAGAATTGAACTTTAATTACTCTTATAATATCTTTAGTTTAAATAATTATCTTTTTGAAATAGAAGTTTGTTACTTAATAATGCATATTGTGAACAATCCATGTGGGTTCGATATTCGGGGCTTAATCAAAAAGTTTTATATTACTTGATAACGATACATATACTTGTGTAGTATTCCAATATATATATATATAAATTAAAAAATAGAACTCTTATTTTCTTCAGGATAAAGTTATTTGTGTTGTTGCAAAGTATGAAAGATAAGTGAAGAATATAATCACATACATTCACATACATTGTCATACATTGTTATACTGTTGCATATAAACAGTCGGGATCAGTAATCCAAAGGGTCCCTAGGCCCCCCTAGGCTAAATATCTATAATACCATGTACAATCCATATTAAAGTAAGGTTATCTATTTAATTTTGTGTACCATGAATCTTATATTTATAAATAAGAGGCCATTTTGCAAATAATGGTTGCACGTTCTTAGCCAAAAAGGTCAGAAAAGGTCAATGTACTTGTTCAAATTTATTGTTCACTAGTGCTCATTAATACACTATATGCTCTGTTTCTTTCTCCCATTTTGCGCTCTTTTGCCTGAGTGTGACCCGGATAACAAATTTAGATTCAACAAGCCAAAAAGTGCAGTGAGCATGGAGTCATGCCACCAAGAATAAGAGCACACGGGGAGAAGCAACTCACACATGAGACATGAAAAATATGGATTGGACTAAGGAATTTGTTCAACAACAAATTCAGCAGGGGTAGATGGTGGAGCTAATTCGAGCAGTGCTAGGAGGAATGGAGCAAATTTAGGGCAAAACCCTTGGGAAAAAGAGCTCGAACCCAAGGCTATTGCGCGGTGTAGGAGTAAGAGGATTCACAAACTCCTTGTGCCACGACAGTGCTTGGGTTGCACCAGTAAACAAACAAAGATATAGGTGCACTGAGGCCTACCACCGAAGAATACATTCTTTAGGCAGATTTCTGACGTTGAACCACTATAAAAGTTTAAGGTAACTACACTAGAAGTATAAGGGTTGAAACGACCCAACTGACTAAATTGCCTCTTTTGAAGCAACCGTCTACCTTCTAAGGATTTATAATGCACTGAAATGTCGACTATTCTATGCCACACTGAGAGAGTCTATCTTCAGGCAGCTCAACAATTTTCCTGTAGGAGTGAAAGACCCCTTTATCAGTTTCAGAAGGATGTTCTAGAAACAGTTTCTTAGTACCCAAAGACCCAATAAGAGTGCACAAGCCTTATGGTAGGTTGAACAGGGACAAAAAGAAAGCTTTTGTTCCTATATCACAAGATTCCAGGAGATGTTGAAAACGTGAGACTTAGAGACTAGAGTGCAAGCTACTTTAACCCAATAGTTGCACTAAGAAAGTTTCTGATATGCCATCGGCTTGATGATGCTGTGGAACATGGCCGAGCTACTGGAGATGGCCAATTAACACAATGAATAAAGCGGTTAACAAGAAAGAGAAATAGAGAGATAACAAAATAATGAATAACAAGAACACGTAACATTTAGAGATAAAAGGGAGTATAATTGTGAGATTACATTGTCAATTAGAATAATGAGGGATATTTCAGTATTATTAATATATGAGACCTGTAATTTTGGGATTCCTGTCTGATGAGCCCTTTCCTGATCAATTAGAACATAAAAGAAAATGATATTACTATTTTTTATGTGGTACAAAAATTTGAATGATATGCCTGTAAACTATTAGAAACATTGTTATTTACAAATCAATCAAATATAAAAATTATTGAAGAAATCTCAACCCATTTTTTTTTATATTTATTAAATTCTGAATGATTTGTCCATGACACACACATGCAAATACATCATATCAGTAGTTTAAGAAAATCATGTGTTGTTTATGGATATTTCGGGTGGCCCGTGCGTAACTATCTTAAATAAAAAAAAAATAGACGAAAAATTGATCTTCAACAGAATGGCGAAGATTATCACTAAAGTCTCTCTCTCTCTCTCTCTCTACAGGTTTTAGTTTTTGTTCTAATTACGTTGAGGTGGGAACGATAGGCAACTAAACCTGATCATAAGTGGGATAATTAACATATCCATCTTACATAAATTTCATACACTTCTTCATAATTTTTTTTATTAGTAAACTTCTATCAAGGACAAGCTTGATTGCTCTAATTTTCTATTTAATTAGTGAAGAAAAGTCTCCATATTTTATTTTTGAATTACTGTTTTCCTGTTTATACATACATAAATACACACACACACACACACACACACAGATATA